>NW_017719132.1:0-11746 GCF_001865875.1 Lupinus angustifolius
AAAAACTCTTGTGTGGCAAGAGTACTGGACGTAGCCTTCGGTGGACAAGAAGGTGAACCAGTATAAAACTCTTTGTGTACTCTCTTCTCCTTATCTCTTTCATTTTATTTCCTATTATTTTTTGCATATTGTTCCGCTACACTTTAACTTTGATTTTGTTGAAAAAGCGGCCATTATTTTAAGACAACTAATTCACCCCCTCTTAGTTGCACTCTGATACTTACAGTGATCACTTCTAATTGTAGAGATTTTCAGAGATTTCTCATTTTAGATTCGTTTTGCATATTTTGTAAATGCATAAAATTCTTCATTTTTGTATACCAAAAATAGTATCCATATGAATCTTGAAAAGTCATCTTCCATGACAAGAGTATAACAATTACCTCCTAAACTCTTCCTTCTAGAAGGACCAAATAAGTCCATATGCAACAATTATAATGACCTATATGTAGAAGCTATATGCTTAGGCTTAAAAGACATTTTTGTTTGTTTGCCTTTTGACATGCATCACATAATTTGTGTTTAACAAATTTTATCTTGGTAAACCAAAAACTACTTCATGTTTAAACCAAGTTCTTGTAATGTTTGCTTCTCCTGTAATCCTCCCTTTTAGTTAATATATTTCAGTGTTGTTGCACATTGCTTTAAAAAATGTTTAATCAATTTGTTCAAATTATTCATGTGAATGTGTGCAATTTCTCCTCTAGTTTAATATTATAAGGCTGAAGCGAATGCTCACCCTTAATCATGGGCAATGATTCACAAACATACTATTGCCCACCTCCTCCTGTAGAAGATTTTCATTCTCCACGTAGAAGTGAATGGACATACAAGTGAGATAATTTCATTATGTTATATTCTTTTCACCTTAATATATTATAATCCTTCGTTTGTTTATCTTTTATATTTAAGATAATATTAATGTACACAAATTACGAAATCAATAAAGAAAAATAATTTGATTAAAACACCATATTTATTTCCTAGTAGGAGAATTAAAAACATAATTAATTAATATAAGTGATAAATATAACTATCGAATGATGATATAATTGGAAAAGCAGTTTGAATGAGCCATGAAATTGTAAAACAACAGTTTTAAACAAAAAACGAAAATTTATAGAACAAGAGATAATGAATTTAATGAGTATAATTTGGTTCATACAAAACCAATTTAAATAAAAGTATACTAATATAAACAAAATTAATTTAAATAAAACTATATTGACTCAAACAAAACTGATTTAGAAAAAGTTATATTAATTCAAACAAAAACTTATTGTTTTGGTTCAAACAAAACCAATTTTAAAAAAACATATTGATTTTCTTTGCATAATTTAACAAATTCAGCCAAATTCAAAATATTATAAGTAATAGCTTTCTTTTAATGTTAATTTTTCAAATAAAATCGAAGAGAAAATGTCAAAGGATGCACATAGTTTTCCTTAAATCAATGAATTTATTTAATGCTCCATTATTTTACTTAATGCATCATTTTTCTTCTTGTTGAAAATATTTAATGCCTAATTTGCTACACTCATATATATTATATATATAATATACTTGAAATATTCACGGTAACAACTCAAACTTATTGTCATAGGCTACATAGAAATCACACACACATCTTCCTATGGCTCCGCTGAAATTTATCACAGTGATCATTCTTGGGTTTCTGTTTTTCTCAAATTGTAAGAGATTTAATCTTGTTACAGTAAATTACTTACGCAATTTTTTTTACCGTTCATTATTATCATCTGAAGTATTCGTTCAATAATGCAGGTATTGAGAGTGTTACAATAAAAATTTGTAACAGACAGGAGACAAGTCAAGAGTGCATTCGTAGCTGTGATCAGTTCTGCAAATTTTTTCGCAACGCATTAGGATCATGTGAGCCCATCGGACCAAAGATTTATACTTGCTGTTGTAAATATGATCAGAAACCTCCATTGTTATAGTTTTTTCTAGAAAAATTGTATTTCCTGGATAATTAAGTTTCAACTTTGATAATAAAGCATTAAAAAAAGTTAAGTGCTTTAATTTCGTACAACCCCTGTTGTTTTTATCTATTTTCTTAAAATAGTATAAAATATATTGGTCACCTTTAAACATATTTTAGCATTTGTTTTGGGGTTTGCTGAGTATTTTTTTGAGTTAGGTATATATTAGTATTGTATATCCAAAAATTGGACAGAATACCCTTAATGTTTTGTTAGAACAAGTTTTAATAATATGAGTACTTATAAATTTCCTCTCAAAATAAAAAATATTTTTCTTTCTCACCTCACACCCTAACCCCTTCACATTCTCGTTCGAATTTCAACATCAAAACCTAAAATTTATCTTCACTAAACACAACCATTAAGCCCTGCTAGTGAAAAAGGAAAAGCTATCAAGGCGGGCTAGTAGAAAAGCTATCAATCCCTGCTCCTAATATTACGTTTAAATCCATTATTTTGACAAGGATCTTAATGTTATGTTGAAATCCATTATTTTGCTTATAATGGTATTGGTGACAAGGATCTTATTATTATGTTGGAATAATTCGTATTAGAAAGTTGCTTCATGGAGTATTTTGATTTAGAGAAAGGAGTGAGAACAATGATGTATTTTGTTTTTTGGAATGAAAAAGCAAGAAAGGTTGGAAATGAGAGAAGGAGAGGAGTATTTTGATGAGGGAAAAGTCTGAGAACACCGGTAGGTTTTCTTATATTGAAAGAGCAAAAGACGTGGGTTGAGAGAGAGAGGGGAGTGAGATTTTATTTTTTATTTTTAAGTAATGTTATTCAAATAATCTACATGCTTCATTCTCGTTAAATAAGATTTCGGGTTAGAGTTTTATAGATAAAAAAATAACTATTGGAAGATTTTGTTTGGATAGGATTGCCTCCAGTGTGATGATACCTATGAAACCCAACAAATTTTTTTTAATAGTGTTGTTATCTCTCCAAAATAAAAGTGATATTTTTAACAAAATTTTATGTAACACAATTCTAATAAAAGGATATTTTTTTAAGTGATGTTACTCAAATAACCTTAATATTAATATTATCTCTCAAACGAAATAGATATTTTTAACAAAAAAAATTGATGGTGCTTGATTAAAAAGTGAGGTTCTCTATGTTAGCAAATCACTTGCTTTTAAGTTTAAATTTTAATTTAAAAAAATTGTAGCATTATTTTAACTATATTGTCATTATTTTACACTTTAATTAAATTAAGTAATTAGTTCTCAAATTTTGGTAAATAATTATCAATATTTAATAGTCAACAAATTGGAATTTCATGGACTAATTTTACATAAAAAAATCGCGACAAAACTAGTATCCACGATCCCTTTTATAAAATTCTTTAAGGCAATTTCATATGAATTAAGGAGGATTATTAATTTCATTAAATATATGGATAACTATATATATATAAAATTACTCACCGGACGCATTCATTTTCTATTTTCAATACATGCATGCTTATTAAGGATATCTATTAACAATATAATAAAAAAAACTTCTTCATGCCACATGTCACATCTTCCTCACATGTTTTCCCTTAATGTCATATGTCACATTCTCCTCACAAAAATATAATAAAAAAAAACTCTTTCATGCCACATGTCACATTCTCCTCACATGATTTCCCTTCATGCCACATGTCACATTCTCTTCACTTCACACTATCCTTACTATGTTAATAATTTAATATTAATTAGCGATTGGTCTATGTTTATCGTACATGTGTTTTATTATGTTAAAATGTAATAGACATTGAGCATTATATGAGATTGAAATCATTTTCCACATTCAAACTATTTCTTTACACTAATCTATATATATTATTTAACGTTTACCACATGTCACATCCTCCTCACATGTTTTCCCTTAATGCACATGTCACATTCTCCTCACAACAATATAATAAAAAAAACTCTTTTAATGCCAAATGTCACATCCTCCTCACATGTTTTCCCTTCATGCCACATGTCACATTCTCCTCACTTCACACTATCCTTACTATGTTAATAATTTAATACTAATTAGCGATTGATTTATGTTTATCGTACATATGTTTTATTATGTTAAAATGTAATAGACATTGAACATTATATGAGATTGAAATCATTTTCCACATTCAAACTATTTTTTTACACTAATCTATGTATATTATTAATGTTTACTATTAATCTAAGAATAATTGTATTGTTACACCTCATCAAAGTTTTGTAACACTTTTCCAATTGAATTTTAATATTTCAGATTCTTTGAATTTTAATTTTTCTCTATTATAATTGAAAAATCAAATTCCAAATTGAAGTTTTTTATAACTTTTAAATATATTTTTAATAAAAAAACTTATAATGATTTGATTTCCATTTTTCATTAAAAAAATCGTATTTAAAATTGAAAAAATCATTTCATTTTCTATAAATTTTAAAATATTTATTTTAATAAAAATAATATGATATCATGTTCCAGACTTTCACTTTGTTATTTCAATTAGAAAATTCAAATTAAAAAATGTCATTTCTTTTTCTTATGTGATTGAATATGCAAATACACAGGTAAGACGTGTATTCTTATTAATGTGAATGTATAAGTAACATGTGTGTTTTAACTATGCGAATGCATGATTAACATGTGTTTTCTTAGTAATGCGAATGTACAAGTAACACGTGTGTTTTTAGTCATGCGAATGCACGGATCATATGTGTGTTCTTAACAATACGAATGCACAAGTAATATATGTTTCTTAACCATATAAATGTACATGTAATATGTGTTATTAATCTTGCAGCAAATAAGTAATGCCTCGTGCATCGCTGATGCACAAGTATCTTGCTAGTTTGGTAATAAAATCAACGACTATATTAATATATTTGTTGATGAGCAAGTGTTGTTGCTTCTCTAATATTGTTTATTCTCTAATCGTTTTCAGTCTACCCATATTATTTTATTGCACGAAAGTATGCTTTAATTAAATCAAAACTCCGAACTGTACATAATTTGTATGCTAAAACAAGTGTACCGTTATATTATATAACAAGAGTACATATTTTGTATGTTATTTTCCTCTACAATGACAAAATGTCATTCATAAATCCATACAATCCTATAAGTGGCAATACTAATGATAGTCTATTTAGTGATACAATATGCGGAGCATATCTGCTATCCCACACTTTCTGCCATTCCATATATTATGGGTTTAAGATTGGTCAAAAAAATATTTAATAATTAAATTTTAACTTAAATATATTTTTTCTAACCAATCACATACCTATAGGACATGGAACAGCATAAAATTTGGGATAACAGATATGTACCTTACAATATGCAGGACATAATTAGTCCATTCTTCACCAATTTGTGTAATTATATATAGTCAATGTATGTCAAGCATTTGAAATCAGACCATTGTTTAGGCATTGTTCAATCTCATTCATAAAGTGTAGCACATCATAGCCACAATCATTTGTGTTTTTTTGGCATAAACACTATGATTATTGTGAAGAAGATCTCGCTTCTGATTTTGACACGGTTTTGATGAAGACACCAATATTATAAAAAGAAGAAAAAGAAGAAGACCATAAAGACATAGAAATTCAAGGTTCAAGTGAATTATAGATTAACTCTTCATATAGGCAGGGATGGTGCTATGTTGGTGTGAGGGTGTGCAACCTGGTTTTTTTGAAAAAAATATGTATATTATTCATATAGGAAAAATGAATGCACTAACAGTATATGAATTTTATATATTGTTATTATATCATACATCATACATGTTTAATCATTGTCGCGCTCCGATTTTCGACTGCACGACTTTGTTTAGAGTCGACATTACATTTTATAGTTAAAAATGTAGAAAAATATTTTAAGCCCAATTATCCTGGGCTTTTGGATTTTTGATATCCGGGTTCGGGAGTCGGTTACAAGGTAGAGAAAGTATTAGCACCCTACCCGCCCGCCTTAAGCGGTACCCTTCATTAAAATGTATGACCTTATTGCTATTATTATTATTTTATTAAATTATTTGATTAATCAACTAATTATTATGAAAGAAAATATTTATTTTTATTACTGAGTCTGACAATATTGACTTTGGTCCTACGTACCCCTATTAAGAGGATTAAGGCTTACGTAGTTCTTTTAAGTAGAAAATGGTTTGTTGGTTAAGTGTATTTTAATTAAAGAAAATGTATTTCTAGTCAAAAAAGTATATTTTCTAAGTGTTGTTTATTTTTGAAAAATAGTTTTTATTTGGTTATTTTAGAAAATGGAATAAATTGATTTTTGAGATTTAATCGATTGAAAAGAAGCGGCGTAGCGCGACCTTTCGAAGATGATATGAGAAGAAAGAGACATCTAGAGCGACATTCTCTCCATCTTTAATTAAATCTCAAAATTAATTTATTTTTTTGAAAGGTACTTTATAGGTATGTTTATTTAAAAATGTTAAATTTACAAAGGTATGGTTTAAAACCTTAATATATATATATATAATAAATTTTTTATAGATTACTTATATGACTAGGATACTACTTAATTTAATTGAAAAATACATTAAAGTGATTTATTTTACATTTTAATTGTTTATTAAATTATTTTTAGGAGATTATTATTCTTTATTAACAATTGCTAGATAATTACAAAATAAAAAAATTTAATAATAAAATGGTAAAAAATGATAAAAACTGAATATTAATTACCATAAAATAATGATATACTAGTTATTTTTATGCTTACTCATTATCCCTAAAATTCTAGTATTTAATGCTTTTTACATTGCTAAAATAAGGATATTAATCAATGAATTATTGGTTCATAAAAATTATTTTTATATTTTGATAATGAGATCATAAACAAATACCATATAAAATAATTAAATGATAAAAAAATAAAAACTAAAACTATATTTGATTGCAAAGAAGGAGTGCTTTTTATTTAACACTAGGAGGAATTTGATCCGGTGTAGTGGTTGGAAAAGAATATGACACATGTCAGATGGGGATTGGAGGGGATTGGGGGTTTACCTTGCTTGGCCACGTGGCGCGTGTGGGTTGGTTGTTCTGGAGGTTGCACGAAGGCTTGCGGTAAGCCAGTCCGCAGCGGATCCCGTGTTCCTGCAGGGGAGATGATCCGGTGTGGCGCGTCACATTGAGACCGCGGTGTGTTTTCGCCTTTGGACGCAGCTCTAGGTCTACATGATGGAGGAAAAGTACGCAGATCCAACGGCGGTGATGGCGTGAAGCAGTGAGTGCACAGTGCTACTGTAGGCGTGGTTGCACTGAATCACTTTGACTAAAAAGGAATTCTCTCTCCCACAATAGCTATAATGGCTCTTTTTTTTGGCAGAGTAATTTTCTTCTCACTGATTCTTTTGGACACAGCAAAGTGATGAAAAAATTTCTTTTTACCCTAACCCTTATTTATAATAATTCTATTTAACCTAATATACCCTAACAAATAAAATAAACCACTAACCCATAACCCCTGATAATAGGCACTTACCCAATCCTATTTGACTTGGTTTATTCTATATACTTTATCATTATTCTATTATATTATATTAATTATTTCTTGCATATCCGAATTTCTACAAAAAAATAAAAATAAAAATAAAAATAAAAATACCTTTGGTTATGCTTAATTTATCTTAAAATTATATTTCCAACAATTAAAATAGTAACTCATTTTTATTGATTATTTGGAATTCAAAAAATGAATATTTATGATATGTCATCCTTTATTTATCATAAATTCGAGTTAAATTATAAAATAAATGGAAAAGTAATTATCTTTTTATTTAATTTTTTTTATAATGAAATTCGAAAAATTAAAATATAATAAATTTTATTTTTATCCCATTTTCTTAAAAAAAAAACGATTGTGGGCTCTTCAGGGTCCATTTTAATTTAATTCTTTTTAGTTACTTTTTATTATTTTGAATTTTTTGTTAACCCAATCACTTAGATATAGGAACCTTATCGATATAAAATTAGCATTATCATTTGTTATATTTTCAGTTAATCAAAACACTTAAATTTAGGGACCTTATCAACCTAAATTTAAAATTATTACTCATTATATTTCCCCCCATACATGATTGTAATTATTATTTATTAACCGAAATTAAAAAAATATTTTTATTATTTTCAATTTAAACATTGTGGGCTTTTTTTCTGGGCCGGACAAAATTTGAGTGTTCACAGCTGCCCCTCTTTACTTCTTACTTACCTGATAGCAAACAAATCAAGATTTGAACGATATCATGGTAAGTAACCGGTAAAGAAATGAACGCTATTTTTGTTAAGGCTCAGAAAAATGCCATTGTGAAGATCTCGAATTTTGATGAAGCATATCAATGCGTTGCTGATGAGTTAGGGATTTGTTGAGGCAGTTCCCGCGCTTGCCGTCATGGACCAGGGATTTGCTGAGGCACCCGCGTTGCCAACGATTCAGGGATTTGCTGAGGCACCCGTGTTGCCAAACGATTGAGGGATTTGCTGAGGCACCCGTGTTGCTGAACGATTTAGGGATTTGTTGAGGCACCTGTGTTGCCAAATGATTTAGGGATTTGTTGAGGCAGCCGTGTTGCCAAACGATTTAGGGATTTGTTGAGGCACCCGTGTTGCCAAACGATTTAGGGATTTGCTGAGGCACCCATGTTGCCAAACGATTTAGGGATTTGTTGAGGCACCCGTGTTGCCAAACGATTTAGGAAATGCACAATTTGAATGCATGAATTTAATATTTATGGAAAAGGGTTATATGCGATGGTTGGTTTGTGAAACATGAGGTTTATGTCGGAGTTCATTTATAGATATGATTGTGTTTTGAATGATAGGATTATGCATGCTTGTTTATGCTTATTGGAAAGCCATATAATGCTTATACAACACCCCTAAACATTATATCCGCTGACATTTGGTAAGAAATCGGGATCTTGCTTTTGTCGAGGTTCGTGTTTGTGTCCCCCTTTCACGCTTTTTAAGCACCATGCATCAGGATGGACTGAAAAACTTTGATCAAGCCTTTTTTGTACATTGTGTATTTTTGTTTAGAGAATGATTTGCATACTAAAAGACACCGAAGCATATACATATATAAAAAACCAAATTTATTCGTCTCCTTTTAGCTTTCTGAAAATGAGGATCATACAAGCTCGTCTTAAGCCAAAATCCTGACCCAAACCTTATGACTAATTCCGAGATTTCCCCAATTTGAGGGAATATATATTTTTAACCAAAATCTGCCACAGTTTCCGGTCTTTCTATTGGTTCCTCTGGAGGAGACTGATGTTATTTGATGGATTTCTTGAGCCATTCATAATCTGTCCCATCTCTATAACTCTGATGTTGAATTCTTCAAAGGAGATTGTGTTACTTGATGTATTCTCTTGAACCAACCAAAATTCTGCCCCAGTTTCTGGCGATGTCTGATTGACATACTATGCTTTGAGAGGTACTTCCTTTTCTTTTAGTGTCCCTAATTTTTGCTTAAGTCGCCCTTTCGGGTTTTCAACTTAACGGGCTCTTGAAACATTTTGTTATATTTTTATTTTATTCATGTGAGGATCACAATATGTAAAAGTTTTGAAAAAGATATGCACCAACTTATTTGGAGTCAGATTATTTTATGCCCTGATGTGTACCTCAGATGTTCGACTCTCAACAAGGACTTTTAAAGCTTTTAATGTGGCTTGGCTAGTGGCTAACAAAGAATAGATATATGGCTCAAATAATGTGTTTCCCATCCCACATTCCTCCATAACCTCCATAATCCTATTTCCAATTCTTCCTAGAGCCTAACTATAGATGGGATGTTTATTCGTACCATCTTCATGGATTAACTTTACATAGGATTTTTCTTTTGAGTTTTTATTTGTATGTACCCTAACTTTTGCCTAGGAGTTTATTGAAATTCCTAACGGGCTTTTCTTTTTATAGTATCATCCTTTCTGTTGGGCTCTGTGAACGTTTATTGGAAAACTACCATTTCCCCAAGTTCACAATATTTTAAAGGTGTTTCTTTCTCGAATGAACTTCTTTCATATCGTCTTGGCTCAAAGGGGTGACTAGGATATCTTCTTAGTATTTTGGAATATCAAGAATGCCTTGTGTCATCAAGATGACATGTCTAAGGTCTACACCATACGGGCTTTGTTTACATCATTCTCCCTCGTGCAAAACGGTAAATAAAAATATTGGGATCGATGCATGAATGTTCTTTTTTCTTTTTCTTCTTCTTCTTTTTTTCTTTTCTTTTTTTTTTGTTTTGTTTTGGAAGTACCCTCTAGGCATAATATTTCTTTACTGCATCTGAATTTATGGTGAGATGCAGATCTTCCCCATCCATGTCTGTTACGATTAGGGCCCCGCCAGAAAAAACATTCTTGATTTACGTAGGGACCCTCATAATTTGGAGCCCACTTTCCTCGGCTGTCCTTCTGGATTGGCAAGATCTTCTTTAGCACCAAATCTCCTTCCCTGAACTGGCGTGGTCGGACCTTCTTTGCATATGCGTTCATCATTCGTTTTTGGTACAATTGTCCATGACAAATTGCAGTTAGCCTTCGACCATCTATCATATTCAATTGATCTTGTCTAGCTTGAACCCATTCTGACTCTTTCAGACCAGCCTCTGCTAATACTCTTAGAGATGAGATTTCTACCTCAAGTGGAAGAACAGCTTCCATATCATAAACCAAGGATTATGGAGTAGGCCCTCTAGAAGTGCGAACTAAAGTACGATAACCATGTAGAGCGAACGGTAGCATTTCGTGCCAATCCTTGTAAGTCACAACCATCTTCTGGACTATCTTCTTGATATTCTTATTGGCTGTTTCCACGGCGCCATTCATTTTGGGTCTGTATGGCGAAGATGTATGATGTTTTATTTTGAATTTCTCACACATCTCGGTCATCATCTTGTTGTTCAGGTTGGTCGCATTATTAGTCATGATCTGGTCTGGTAACCCATATCGACATACTAAATCTCTTTTAATGAACCTGAGTACCACCTTCCGGGTCACACTAGCATAAGAGTTTGCTTCTACCCACTTGGTCAAGTAATCTATGGCAACTAGGATGAATCGATGTCCATTAGAAGCTTTTGGTTTTATAGGATCGATGACATCCATTTCCCACATAGAAAATGGCCAAGGTGACGTTAAGACATTCAAAGGATTTGGAGGCGCATTGACGTTATCTGCATATATCTAGCATTTATGGCATTTCTTCACATGATTGCAACAATCAGTCTCCATTGTCAACCAGAAATAACCCGCTCTCATGATTTTCTTAGCCATAGCATGTCCATTCGCATGGGTTCCGAAAGTTCCCTCATGCATTTCTTCCACCATTTTTTGAGCTTCCTTGGCTTCCAAACATCGGAGAATTACCATATCGTGATTTCTTTTGTATACGACATTCCCACTCAAAAAGAAGTTTATGGCTAGTCTTCTGAGTGTTCTTTTGTCATTTTCTGAAGCATTGGGAGGGTAAGCTTGATTTCTCAAGTACTCTCTTATGTCATGATACCATGGTTTTCCATCGGGTTCCTCTTCAACTACATTACAATAAGCAGGTTCAGTATTGTCTCTTATCTGAAAGAGTAGTAAGCTATCCCCACCAACATGGAACATTGAGGACAAGGTTGCTAATGCATCGGCCAACCTATTGTCTTCTCTAGGGATGTGATAGAAATCTACTTGGTCGAACTGGTTAACCAACTTCAGGATGTAGTTCCTA
>NW_017719133.1:0-8524 GCF_001865875.1 Lupinus angustifolius
TTCTAGGACCTTGGCTTTTGAGTCAATAACGGCCTTTAGTCCCAAAATGCATGCCTCATATTCTGCCACATTGTTAGTACAGTCGAAACATAGTCTTGCAGTAAAAGGAAGGAACTTCCCTATTGGAGACACCAAAACAGCCCCGACTCCATGTCCAAATGCATTGGAGGCCCCATCAAAGACTAGGGTCCATTCTTATTTTTCTCTTAATTCATCGGATAAGGCCATGATATCTTCATCTCATACCTCAAATGCCCCAGTTTATCTAAGGGTTGGTTGGCCAAGTAGTCAGCAATAACACTTCCCTTTATCGCCTTTTGTGTCACATAGGCGATGTCATATTCGGATAATAATACTTGCCATTTAGCAATTCTTCCTGTGAGTACATGTTTCTCGAAAATATACTTGATAGGGTCCATTTTCGATATCAACCAAGTGGTGTGACTCAACATGTACTATGTTAGCCGGCGAGAGGCCCAAACTAAAGCGCAACACGTCCGTTCTAACAAGGAGTATTTTATCTCGCAAGCTGTGAATTTCTTGCTAAGGTAGTATATGGTATGTTCCTTTCTTCCACTGTCATCATGTTACCCCAAGACGCAACCCATTGATTCGTCAAGTATAGTGAGGTATAGAATCAAGCGTCACCCTGGAACTGGAGGCATCAGTACCGGAGGTTCTGTCAAGTATTGCTTTATTTTTTCAAATGCTGATTGACAGTCATTGTTCCACTTCACCGCATGATTCTTTATGAGAAGCTTGAATATAGGTTCACATGTGGAAGTTAGTTGGAAAATGAACCTAGAGATGTAATTCAATCTCCCCAAGAATCCCCTGACTTCTTTTTCTGTTCGAGGTGCTGGCATTTCGATTATGGCCTTCACCTTTTTTGGATCTACCTCGATACCCTTTTGGCTGACTATGAAACCCAAGACTCGGCCTGATTTCAATCCAAAGCTACACTTGGTTGGATTTAACTTAAGCTGATATTTTCGTAGTCTCTCAAACAGACGCCTCAAGTTGCTTACGTGCTCTCCTTCTGTCTTGGACTTACAGATAATGTCATCCACGTAGACCTCTATTTCCTTGTGCATCATGTCATGGAAAAGAGTAACCATGGCGCTTTGATATGTAGCCATAGCATTCTTTAATCCAAACGGCATGACTTGGTAGCAAAAGGTACCCCATGGGGTAATAAACGTGGTCTTGTTTACNCGCTTTGATATGTAGCCATAGCATTCTTTAATCCAAACGGCATGACTTGGTAGCAAAAGGTACCCTATGGGGTAATAAACGTGGTCTTGTCTACGTCTTCTGGCGCCATTTTGATCTGATGATACCCCGAATACCCATCCATGAATGAGAAAAGGGCTTGGTCGGTGCTGCTATCAACTAAAACATCTATGTGTGGTACCGGAAAATCATCCTTTGGGCTAGCTTTGTTTAGATCCCTGTAGTCAACACATATTCTCAACTTTCCTCCTTTTTTTGGTACAGCTACCATGTTGGCTACCCAATCTGGATATTCAGCAACTTTAACGAACCCAGCTGTCAACCATTTTTCTACCTTTTCTTTGACCCTTAAGGAGATCTCTGGCTTGATTCTTCGCAATTTCTGCTTTACAAGCCTAAAGTTTTGCATTAGCGGTAGCTTGTGCTCTACTATACTTCGATCTAGCCCTGACATTTCTTCATACAACCAAGCAAAGACGTCTTTGAATTCATGCAGAAGTTGAACTAGGCATTCTCGCTCCTTACCATCCATTATGGTGCCCACCTTCACCTCTTTCTTGTCTTCCTCAGATCCTAGGTTGACAAGCTCGACAAGCTCGACAAGCTCTTGGTGTGGTTGAATCTCTCTAGCTTGTTGCTCTACCAATCTGAGCAGTTCGGGGGAGGCCTCCCATTCATCATCATCACTGTCGTTTTCCATTTGGTGAACCAGTTGGTCAGGGCCAGGCAGGGGCGCCCTAGCATGGCCCTCAGTTTCAGAGTCGCTATCGGATCTGCAATGTGGGGATGACTTGGTCAGATCCCCATGGATTTGGTTTTTTATTTTATTTATTTTTGTATTTTGTCTTACTCTGATCTATTAACATGTAATAGAGAAAATAAAAAAAATGCAAAAGAGACACATAAATCTGATCGAAAAGATTGATCTTTATTGATAGAAATAATAAAACAAATCAGTACTTGTAATCGAAAAGAACATAAAATGAAAAATGTCTAATAGCCTTGGACATGGCTAATAAAAAAAACTACATAAAATTATTACTTCGACTCTAACGTAATCGATGCATATGGCTCTTCATGCTAGTTCCTTAAGCAGGTACCAGGGGGACACAAGTACACGAACTCCGATTCTTCTTCACTTCCTTCTTCCTCCAAGTTGGCCACCATTCCAGAGGGTCTGGTACCGCCACTCACAAAACATTGACTGGTGTGTGGTATTGGAATCCTTACCATGTTCCCAGGTCCAAACTGCCCCAGCCGAGCCAGATGCTCACCCTTCCTTGCTTCTATGATTCGGAACCTGTCCTCCCTAGTAGGTCTATACCCCAAGCCATATATGCCTTTATTAGCCTTCAGTATAATGATCTCCTTACTGCCTTGACCATACTTTCCCAATCCACTCCCAGGTTAATAGCCTCCGCGGATCATCACTTTTGCCATCATGAGAGAAACATCTAACAAATATGGTTTTAATAACTTCAATTCTAAAGTAATTGATGCATATGACTCTTCATGCCAGTTCCTCAGGCAGGTGCCTAGGGACACCAGTACACGAACTCCGCTTCTTCTTCCCTTCCTTCTTCTTCTATGATGGCCACCATTCTAGAGGGTCCGGTACCGCCACTCACAAAGCATTGACTGATGTGTGGTATTGTAATCTTTACCATGTTCCCAAGTCCAAACTGCCCCAGCCGAGCCAGATGCTCACCCTTCCTTGCTTCTATGATTCGGAGCCTGTCCTCCTTGGTAGGTCTATACCCCATGCCATATCTGCCTTTATTAGCTTTCGGTATAATGATCTCCTTACTGCCTTGATCATACTTTCCCAATCCACTCACAGGTTGATAGCCTCCGTGGATCATCACTTTTGCCATCCTGAGAGAAACATCTGATGGATACGGTTTTATTAACGATGCCCCTTCTATCATAACTGTAGTGTTTGCAATTTCAAGACCTTGGAAAGATGTTTCCAATGCCTCCTCGGTTACTTCTATGTACCGAGTATCAAAGGGCTGGGACACCATGACATCTTCTTCTCCTGAAACTGTTATCAGCCTTCCATCTACTATGAATTTCACTTTTTGATGCAAGGTGGAGGGTATTGCCCCTGAAGAATGAATCCAAGGACGTCCCAACAAGCAGCTATATGTTGGATTGATGTCCATCACATGAAACAATATATTGAATGTGCAGGGCCCTATCTTGATTGGCAAATCCATTTCTCCCATCACTTCTCTACGAGATCCATCAAAACCCTTGACAATCATAGAGCTAGCTTTCAAGTATGAAGTATCAACTGGCAATCTGGAGAAAGTTCTCTTCGTCATAACGTTCAGCGACAACCCATTGTCTTGGAGGACTTTTCCAATCACACAATCATTGCACATAACTGAAATATGCAGGGGGCGAATATGACTGGTACCTTCAGCGGGTATTTCTTCATCACGAAAGGATATGTAGTTATCTGCCATATGTTGTTGACTATCCCACCTAACTTGTCAGTTGTGATGTCATGGCTGACATGGGCTTGATTCAACACTTTTAAAAACACATTCCTGTGAGCCTCAGAGCTCATTAGTAAGGACAATAGGGATATCCTTGCTGGAGTTTTATTCAGCTGATCCACTACCTTGTACTCACTTTGCTTGATAAATTTGAGGAACTCACATGCCTCGTTGATATCCCTTCAGGTAAGGCTACTTCGATATCTTCTTCTATGTGCTCTAGAACTTTTTCTTTGCCTTTGGCTGTCCCAGACGGACCCTTCTCTACCTCTGGCGGAACATAGATGCGCCCAATCCTTGTAATTTTACTATTTCCTGCTATGTTTGTAACCATAGAAGGACTCATAGTCGGCTCCTCTTTGTAGATCCAAGGGACTGCCTTGTCAGATTCATAAGGAAATGGGCTTCCTTCAGCCTTTTCAGATTCATAAGGAAACGGGCTTCCTTCACTTGTTATTATAGGATCCATCTGCCGAATGACGGCTCCCATTGACATTGAGAAAAATATGTTTGAACACCCCCATGTGGATTTATAATGGGTTCATACGTGCGTATGAATACGAGTGTCTCTTCTTGGCCCTTCTTTATGACATTTATCTCGGGACATGGAGGACTTCCCCCTACGGCAATCAATTTCAAATCTATCATTTTCTGAAGCAGTAACTTGAAATTCTGACAGTCTTCCAAGCTATGGCCCACACATCCGTGCATCTCGCAACTCTTTGTCTCATTACGGTGCATCTCAGGTGTAATAACTTTGACCAAACCTTGCCTGCACATTTTCCGGAAGATGAACCCCATGGGCATCTTCAAATCCTTAACTTTTTCGATGATTGCGACCTCATCCTTTGCCTCTATAGCATTTACCTCCTGATTCTCATGTTTGGGTAGAGGATTTCCTGTGATGTTGGGTCTGGTTTCTCTGAAATCAATTCGCTTGGCATTGATGAGATCTTGAACCTTGAATTTAAAGGCCCTATAGTCTTCCACCAGATGCCCTGGCACTCCAGAATGATAAGCACAAGTGACGTTTTCATTATACCATGGTCCAGGATTTTTAGGGATTCTTCCTAGTACTGGTGTGATCATCCCTTTCCTTTGAAGATAGGAACAAAAGGTCTGTGTATGTCATCGGAATCCGGTCAAACACATGTGCTCTCCTCTCTTGTTGGTAGTAGTTATTATTTCTTGGTTGTTGTGTATAGCCTTGTCTTGGCTGGTAGGCATTATTATTTTGATTTGGTGGGTTATGGATTGGTGTTTGGTATTGTGTTGGGTTGTGATTTTGTGCAAACCGAGAGGGCGCACGATAATTATTTTGGTTATTG
Source organism: Lupinus angustifolius (assembly GCF_001865875.1). NCBI lineage: Eukaryota > Viridiplantae > Streptophyta > Magnoliopsida > Fabales > Fabaceae > Lupinus > Lupinus angustifolius. The sequence continues at coordinate 5,066 of NW_017719133.1, forward strand.
TGTCGGGGTTGGAACCTCTTTGGTTTCGCAGCAATGAAATGGGTCTCTGCGTCTTTCTTTTTCATGAAGGCGGGCTTCTTTACGGAACCTGAACCTTCTTCAGCAATCATTCCACTCTTGATTCCACCTTCCAAATTTTCTCCTACTTTAATAAGAGCATTAAAGTTGGTCGTCACATTCCCTATGAGTCGCTCATAATAGGGGCTTTGTAGGGTATCTATGAAGATCGACAATTGTTCCTCTTCATCCAACCGCGGGGGACCTGGGATGCTAATCCCCGCCACCTTTGAACATATTCCCTCAGACTTTCTGATGGTTTCTTAGCCATGTTCTGCAATTGAGTCCTGTCTGGTGCAGCGTCTTCATTGAATTTGTACTGTTTGACGAAGGCATTTGACAGGTCCAAAACTGTTCTGATCTGGGTTTTCTCTAGCCGGATGTACCAGCTCATAGCAGCCCCCACCAAACTATCTTGAAAGCAGTGGATCAAGAGCTTATCATTCTCATGATACGCTGACATCTTCCTAGCGTACATGTGCATATGACTTTTGGGCAAGTTGTCTAGTTATACTTTTCGAATTTTGTCACCTTGAACTTGGGTAGAAGTACCACATATGGCACTAAACACATTTCAAAAGCATTCTTCAGATCTAGACAACTGGCTCCTTCAATAACCCTCAATCTCTCTTCAAGTGAGCTTAATTTATCCGCTTCTTTCTCTGTGTGTGGTGCATTACCTCCTGGCGGAGCCCTTTGGGAATCATCATTAAGTGGAGCTTTCTGCTTTGTGTAGGTGTCATGTCCGTCTTGGAATTGGCTAGTATCAGCCCCTTGGTTGGGATTTCCAGAACTTGGATGAGATCGTGCTCCGCCTACTGCCTTATTTTCTTTCTCGCTTTGGAGGGCTTTCAGGATATGAAACATCTCCGCCATCTGTTCTTTCGTAGTAGCCAATTCAGTTATGGTGTCCAGGTTGGAGTCTATAGATTCAGCCATCTTTCGAGCTCGGAGTCGTGTGTTATAGGGGTGTTGGTAAGCAATGCTGACCTAAAAATAAATGCAAGTTGTTTTTCAAAAGAATGATTTGTAATAAATTGTAAAGCGTATGAGACCATTTAGATTAATGTGTCGTTGATGAAGTCTTTAGAGTGCATAAGTTTTTTTCAGTTCAGGATTACCTCTTTAATTCTAGCAGCATAAAGTCCATTGTAAAGTTAAAATAAACCCGTATACTAATAACTAAGGAGCGTAGTCTCTTAGGTCATCTACGGTTGACAACAGTCTTTAGAATATTGGAAGACCAAGATTGTGTCTTTTGAATGGTTCAAAATATTTTTGAATTCTTCTTCTTTTGCCTCTTTTTCTATCAATTACCTTTGTGAGTTTAACTTGGCTGAGAGAGAACATTGCGAAAAAAGATACCATTTATTAATATAGATCGAAATGTTATTTGAGGAAGGGGAATCACATACATCGATTTCCTCCATTCCCTGGTTTATTCCTAACAATAAAAAAACTAATAATGATAAATGAGAAAGAAGAAAAAGAAAATAAACTATGTAGACTAGCTAGAATCCACCATTGCATTCCATCCTCTAATGCCTGAGCTTCTTGGCAACCCGAGTGCAGCTATCGAAAAGGGCCCTCATCGCTGGACGTATCTCTATGTCTGGGTACATGTGAAATTTTTTTTGGGCCTCTTTGAATGTTACCAACCAACCATTAGCGAAGTTCCCAAATCTCTCAATGATATTGTGGCAATTTTCTTTCCATTGTCCCTTTTCCTTCTCGCATTCTTCGAAACTATCCCGCCGATTGTATTCCCACATTTCTTGATTTTCCTTTAAAAACTCGCATGATTCCCTCAACTCCGTCAATTGCTCCATCAGTTGGGCTTCCCGGGCGAGGCCTTCTTCTTGCATATGCTCTAATGACTTTTTATAGTCATCCTCCTTCGTGTGCGACTGATCGAGGGCCTTCTGATAAGCTCTAATAATGACTGTGGCTTGCTCCAGCTCTGTTCTAGTTATCCTCTCTACCTCCGTTTTAATCCTCAAGGCTTGTCCCCTAGCCTCAAGTCTCTCCCTCAGATCTATTATTTCCTCTTCCATTGCCCGGTTCTGCCTCATTAGGGCGACTTTACCAGACCTCGAGCACATGTCGGCATAGTCTCTTTTCAGGCTCCTGATCTCTTCCCTGAGTGCAGAAGCAATGTTGCCCGACTTTTCGAGTGCTATGTCTTTCATCTCGTTCTGATCCCTGGACTCTTGAAGTCGGGCTTCTAGCAATTTGACATTTGCCTTTAGTACAACCTCCTCTAGAGTAGGGCCTCCCTTGACTTGCGGTATGACTAGCGAAGGTGTGTTAACGCCCTTCATCCTCTCAGCCCTCCAAGATCTATACTTGTCAGAATAGAAGGTTCTATGTTCACCCAACTCTTTTTGCCCACGCAGATGGATGTCCTTAAGGGCTTTTCTTATGCTCTTTTTGCCCATGCAGATGGATGTCCTTAAGGGCTTTTCTTATGGATTGGACTACCTTTGAAGATGGCCCCTCATCTTTGTACCAGAAATAGATGCTCTCGAGTTGTTTTTCAAATACATGAGTAACTCCCCACTTCAATTGGCCAAGGACCAAGGCAGGTGTAAAGGAGATACCCCCTCTAGGCCCCATCAATACTAGATTATGGAAGTCTCCACATGAATACATGAGTTGTTGATGTCGGTCATAGAGGCAACACTTCTTAGCGAAATTCCTTGGAGTGAACTCTTCAAATAACTCCCTCCATTTGATAAGCGGCATATCCTCGACATAAGTATTGAGAAACCTTCTTAACGGATAACGGGACCCTAATCCATATTGGTGATGTTTGAATCGAGTTAGAATCCCAACTTGCAAGAGTTGAACGCAAAATCGGATTCGGACCTTGCTAACATTCCGCTGAAGACCTTCTTGATATCTCTGGAATGATAGGAATGTCTCCGCTGGGATAGCAGCCGTAGGGTTGATCTTGAAACGAACGAATTTGCTAAACACATCCATAGCGGGTTGATCTACCATATCATCAAGGAACGGAAATAGGACTAGCCCATATATGGCCAAAGTGAATGCTGGTTGAAATAAGGTCCAATTCTTTTCTTCAGCCATTTTAGAGATATGATTTCTTAGGAAATGCCACTTCAGCCCGTTTACCCCTCCTTGCTTGGTGAAGTCTGAAGCTTCTGGACGAACACCGAGAAGATCTCCTGTGCCACCTTCATTAGCAACTTGCCCTCTTGTGAACTGATAGAGCCTCAACCTACCATCCATTGGAAAATCCAGAAGAGGCTCGTACTCTTCAATGGTTGGAGCAGCATCAAGGTTAGGAAATTCAAATACCCGAAGTGTGGAATTCCAGAATCGAATCATAACTTGCATAATCTCCATGTCTTGAGGACGAACTTGGACCAACACCAGGTC
>NW_017719134.1:0-1552 GCF_001865875.1 Lupinus angustifolius
CATGGTTGATGAATGAATGCTTGTGAATTTGTTTTCGGGATGCACGACCCTTTTTTGAGATATTTTAGTCTTAATTATGATTAATATGTTAAAATATATAGTTTTTTTTTTTGAAAGAAAATAGAAAGAATATGTTGTTTAGGTTAACTTTGGGCAATGAATGGATGCCTTATTTATTTTTTAAGTTAATGGTATGATGATATATAAAATTCTTTTTAATAGTGTGAGGATATGGGAAAAAATATAATTCCAATAACATAAAGATGTGTGGAAAAAAATTAAAACAAAAAGGACACAATCATTTATCACTCTGTTACAAAACACACATGTTTATAAATTACAAATCCATACAAGCACAATATCCTATGGTTCTAACACACAGTGGACGCTCTTAGGCAAGTTCTAGACTCCTTATAAGGTGTCCATATATTATAATGTTAGAAACAAGAGACCAGCTCGAGCGGCTAACTCATAATAAGAGGTGACAATATGAGTGATCCACATCACCAACACTTCGAAGCGGCAAAAACCACGACCAGTGAGGCTAGTGTCCCTTCTATCCAAAAAGGTATCACTAATACCCGGGTGTAGGGCATATGTGTGTGCCTAAAATGTGTACACTATATCATATAGCAACAATAACGATACAAACAATGATTCACAACATGCAATTACACAATTTATACAATTAATTATTTCAGTGTGCAACATATATATATACATGCAACTAATAGTTAATAACACATAATTAATATTCATACGTATAATTAAAACTAATTATATAATTCATATTTACAACCTACAACTATTAGTTAAGCATGCAATTCTCATATTTCTATATACAATTAGTAATTAACATGCAATTTCATTTTTATATATAATTAAAATAAATCATACAACTCATATTTAATAATTAAACATGCACTTTTCTTATTTATACATACAATTAACATTAAACATATAACTCATATTTATGCATAAGATTAATAATTAAGCATGCAATTTTTGTTGACATACGATTATAACTAAATATGTAATTTTTATTCATAGAACTATAATTAAATATCTCATATTATTAAACATAAATTTTATTAGCATACAATTATAATTAAACATATAATATTTATTAAGCATGTAATTGTTATATTTATAACACATAACTAACAATTAAACATGCAATTTTTATATTTTCACGTACAATTAATAATTAAACATGCAATTTTCATATTTATACATATAAATAATAATTAAATATGCAATATCATATTTATACATACAATTAAAATTAAGCATATAATTTATATTTATACATATAATTAATAATTAAGCATGCAATTATCAGAAATTAACTAATAAACAAAATAGATAACAATAATAATAATGGTAAATGAACAGTCACATATTTTATTGATTATGGGCTAGACTCTTTCAAAAAAGTCCCTAGCAGAGTTGCCAGCTGTCGCGCCCAGATTTTCGGCTGCACGACTTTGTTTAGAGTCGCCACTATATTTTATAGTTAAAAATGTAGAAAAATCTTTTAAGCCCAATTACC
>NW_017719135.1:0-1070 GCF_001865875.1 Lupinus angustifolius
CGTCCCGAAAAATACTTCTAAAAAACATTGCGGAAAAATGGGTAAATTTTTTTTTTGAATAAAGAGATTGTATAAAATTGTCTCCTTTTAAAACCTTCATTTTTCCGGGACATCACTTTAAGTAACTCAAATGCGGAAAATCAACTTATCGTTATCGAATGATAACTTAACCTGATTCACAATTTCCTGAATAACACAATGCATATAATCAGTCAAGTCATCTTTGGTTCATACAAACTAAATCAACAAAGGCGGAAACTACATCGCCACTAACATATACAAAAACCAAAAAGAAAGGGCGAAGATATTAATCATCGCCAAAAGACACTAAACAAAGACATGAACAAACTGAAGCCGTCCTTGTTTTCAAAAGTCCCAAAATGATAAGCAACTCCTAGTGGCTAACTCCAAAGCTAGGGTACTGCCTCTTCCTCAATTCCTCATGCCCCCTCCTAGAACATCACGGACGGGTAGCTCCAAATCCGAGCAAAGCTGTCTACCTGACGAGCACACGTCCGAAAAGCAAGCAATAGAAAAGAAGAGAAATAGAGAGATTAAGACATCTAATGAACGTAAATTCATTAACAGCGTGGACTTACTCAAAATATTACACTCAGATATGAAAAACAGTTCATATATATATAACATATTACATTATAACCCATCAGTTATTCTCGTAAACAATTATCCAATTTATCTGAGTAATACAACCAAACTCATCGATTGTTCTCATAAACAATTATCTAATTCACATGAGTAACATAACCAGACTCATGAATTGTTCTCATAAACAATTATCTAATCCACACGAGTAACATAACCAGACTCATCAATTGTTCTCATATACAATTATCTAATCAACCTATGTAATGTAAACAACACTTATTCCCATCAATATCATAATTCAACATTTATCAATATATCATTCATCGACAAGATGTCGTGACTATAATTAAATAACACATAAGTGGAGATCATACTCCAAATAATAACAAACACATATAATATCTATCACCGACATTATAACCCACCATTTATTTCAACATTACCAATATATCAAATAATATAAT
>NW_017719136.1:0-586 GCF_001865875.1 Lupinus angustifolius
GGTTCCCTCAGGAACAGTCCTACCCGGACCTAGGTCGTACAATAGTTTTCTGGGCATCCATCTCATCGATCTCGAATACAATCAAGGGGTTGTCAGAGATTGTCTAGTTTGGCATGTGAGAACTGTCCGATCCAACAGGGTACCTCCCCAGGAATACAAGGGACTCGTCTCACCCAGACTCTCCCTCAAGACATTGTTGGCGAATCACCGCCCAATCAGTGACGTCCCTACTTACATCATGGTGCTATAAGTCGTCCCGTCTATTTCCTCTCCACTACTTCATGGTCACAATGCAATGCATTCTTAATCAGAATCAAATGCAAATGTATTAATCAAACACATGATCGGCCCATCCTTAAGCCATCTCCCGACAAGGAATGCTTCTCGTGGGACCCGATAGTACGTCAACCGTACATGCTCTAGGTAACATCTCAATCAAAACAACCCATCACCGAATACTCCTGGACGGTCACATGTCTAAGCCTCTTACGGTCGGTCGATCGTTGTTCAGTGATATCATGTATCCTTACTAGGGTACCCCCTAGTTCACGACTTCAAGTCGGATACTTGCCCAACAAGGCATCAA
>NW_017719137.1:0-522 GCF_001865875.1 Lupinus angustifolius
GTTTGTCGCATTGTTCACAACCTCATCTTATTTCAATCTTTCCATACTGTCCCTCGCCCAAGCGGGGACTAGTCGCCCAAGCAACAATTTGCCTTTAAATCTCAAATAGACTGAAGCTTTCCTCGCCTAGGCGAAAGTATTATCGCCCAAGCGAGAGGGTTCCAAAAACTCATTAAAATTTTGGAATTTTTTTTTTGCGAGTCGAGTTTTTGCTCGCCCAGGCGAAAATCATGTGTTTTTTTTTTCTTTTCACCGAATCGAGTCTTTGCTCGCCCCGGCGACGCCTCGTTCGCCGAGGCGAAATCCTGGAATTTTTTTTTCTATTTTTTTCGCCCAATCGGGTTTTTGCTCGCCCCGGCGACGCCCTTGTCGCCCTTGCTCGCCCCGGCGATGCCCTGGTCGCCCGGGCTCGCCCCGGCGACTCCTGGTCGCCCAGACTACTGGGATTTGGACATAATGCTAATTTTTGCCATTTTCAACAACCAAGACACATTTAAACATGGTTTTTCAACCACCTGCACT
>NW_017719138.1:0-1020 GCF_001865875.1 Lupinus angustifolius
TGAGAGAAAAATGGAGAGAGTTACCTTCTCTTTGAAAATGCAAAAGTGAGTGAGTGAAGTGTGGAGTGTGAGGGTTTAAGGGAAGAGAGAAATCAGATTTTTCCCTAGGAAATAATGACAAATCTCATAGGGTGGCTAATGAGATCATGAGATATTTGAGAAAGTGATCGCAGATTTGCTTTATGGAAGTCAACTCTCACTTCCCAATGCAAAATGATCATCTTGTGGACACGTGCAATAAAAATGGCTGAGTATTATCTGCCAATACTCGATCGGTTATTATTAATCGCCCGATCCTAATATCCGATTAGAATTTCGGATTTCGGCATTCCGAGTGAAAAATATTTAGAAAGTAGGTATGGGTGTAATCGGAGTCTATTTTGACTCGAAATTAAATTACGAATCCAACGGCGCGATTGGAATTCGATTCCGAGTTACGGAACTCAAAAAGACACGTTTTGAGCCGTACCGGGCGGATTCGGCCCCGACAGTGGTCCAGAACCGACTGTTTCCAAAAATTACCAAAATTTACAAAACAATCGGAAATAAAATTTCAAGAATAAAACTCAACTAGAGTTTCGTCTAATTCCTTACCGATAATTCCCAGAAATTCATTTTCGAATATATAATTAATGAAAATATTAGTAAAATCTTATAATTCAAAATCGTAAAATTCGTGGTGTTACATAGGGAAGGTATTAGCACCCTACCCGCCCGCCTTAAGCGGTACCTTTCATTAAAATGTATGACCTTATTGCTATTATTATTATTATTATTATTATTATTATTATTATTATTATTATTATTATTATTATTATTATTATTATTATTATTATTATTATTATTATTATTATTATTATTATTATTATTATTATTATTATTATTATTATTATTATTATTATTTTATTAAATTATTTGATTAATTAACTAATTATTATGAAAGAAAAAATTTAATTTTATTAATGAGCCTGACAATATTGACTTTGGTCCTACGTACCCCTATTAAGAGGATCAAGGCTT
>NW_017719139.1:0-12698 GCF_001865875.1 Lupinus angustifolius
CTTTCGAAGATGATATGAGAAGAAAGAGACCTCTAGGGCGACCTTCTCTCCATCTTTGATTAAATCTCAAAATTAATTTATTTTTTTGAAAGGTACTTTATAGGTATGTTTATTTAAAAATGTTAAATTTACAAAGGTATGGTTTAAAACCTTAATATATATATAATAAAATTTTTATAGATTATTTATATGACTAGGATACTAGTTAATTTAATTTGAAAATACATTAAAGTGATTTATTTTACATTTTAATTGTTTATTAAATTATTATTAGGAGATTATTATTCTTTATTAACAATTGCTGGATAATTACAAAGTAAAAAAAAAAATAATAAAATGGTAAAAATTGATAAAAACAGAATATTAATTACCATAAAATAATGATATACTAGTTATTTTTATGCTTACTCATTATCCCTAAAATTCTAGTATTTAATGTTTTTTTACATTGCTAAAATAAGGATATTAATCAATGAAAACCCTAACCAAAAATCACCCAAATCGATTATATAATCGATTAGAGCTTCCTAATCTCATAACAATGGCTTATGGTAAACAAAAGAGAGTCAAAACCACTGCTAACAATCAAAGAAGATCTGAAATTGGCTCTGGTTCCGGCCATGGTGATGGGAGGGATCGAGGTGACCCCTACTATTCACTGATTTTGCAAGAAACTCGTCTTGCAAAGTTTTAAGGGAGGAAACCAACCTATATTTGATATGAGGGTATGGCTTGGATGTTATCTCATTAGGGAATTTTATGCAAAACTTAGATACAAAGATGGAACTTACCGGTCTATGGTTGTAGGAAAACTATTTGAGTTGAATGAGAAATTATTACTAGATGTGGTTGGATTAGCTAGTGATGGTTGCTACCTTGGAGACTGCTCGAATGAGTTATGGAACACATTCGATGTGACTGAAATGTACAAATCGTGTCTTAGGGGTCGTCACGTGTATGTGCAAGGTGAGCTAACTAAAGCTGGATCATTATCCGTTGAGAATCATCTTCTGCATTATATTGTAGCGTATATTCTAGTTGAAAGTAAAACTAACCATGCTCAGCCTATTATAAATGACCTGAAATTTATGTTTGTTGTCCGAGACAATATAAGGATCAACTAGCCTGAGGAGATTCTAAAGGTTATGAATGGCATCTCAACCTCATCAAACAAGCTTCTTGCATATGGAATATTCATATCGCATATCATTGACCATGTAGAAATATATACGTCTTATACATTGATTATTATAATGAACTCTTGTGAGCACTTGATTGGAGATAATCTCATCCACAAAATGGATATTTACAAGTATAACAATGCCTGAGAATACTAGGAGGATCATAACACCACAGTGGTCTTGGACTTATCTGATGAAGATATTCCCAAGAATCAATCGATTCCAGAGAATCAGGGGGAGGCTTCTGCTATGCCTTAAGAACCTTCAGTCGGGATAAGACACTTAGATGCTATAGAACAGAGCCTCAATGCTCGCATTGACACACATTATGAGTCTATGAGGAGCATGCTTCAATATGGGTTTGAGAGGCAAAATGATCGCCTAAATGAAGAAATGAATCGTTTGGACTTCCTCATTCGGACCACTCATGACATATTGCATCCTCAAGAAAGACGTCCTTCTTCACCATCTTAGGATCAGTCTAGGAGTTTCTAGCCTTTAGGGTGTTATATTTTGTCGTCCAATATTGTGTTTTGGGTCTTGTAATTTTTGTTACTTTAGAGCATTGTGATCTTTTGGCTTGTAATATGTTGAACTCTATTTCAGTAATTGTTTTTTTCATTTTGCAAATATCATGCTTTTTTGGGCTATTTGTAATTATGTCGATTGGTTTATGAATTTTGGTTTTATGAGTATCTTGACCATATCTTGCGTGTATACCATATGTGTTTGATTAACACATGCTTAACCTGACCAAATCAGAACTGTTAATCACTCTATTATTGATTGAATATTTACATGATGGATATGTCATATAAACCTTGTTCATATTATGTTTTTCTTGTCAATTTAATCGATTAAGTTCCTTCGATAATCGATTAAATGCAGAGATTTTGTGCATATGTTCAATTTTCTAAAAACTAGTTAATTAGATTAAAGCATGAACTTTCTGATTAATTACAGTTTCTTACCACAAATTTTATATCTCCTCTTACTTTTGACCAACTATTATCAATTAATTGTCTACACTTTTTAATAATGTCAAAAGGGGGAGATAGGTTGTTTTTTGTCGTTTCATGTATTTTAGGTTGATGAGCTTCCATACGTAAGTTTGCTACCTACTTGTGTGTAATTCGCCTCATAGCTTGGTTGAGGGGGAGAAAAAAGTAAGGGGGAGCAGCGCAACTTTGACATATAACCAACCTAAGCAAACATATGTTGATCATCTTCAAGCTTATCAAACAAGAACTTGGTGAAGTGTTTGTCATCATCAAAAAGGGGGAGATTGAAAGTGCAAAGAGTGAAGACCTGCACATTTAAGACTAACCGAAGTTTTGATGAAGCAAACGCACGTACAAGAAAGCTTGAAGATTGTACAACAAACAATGAGCCGAAGACTCATAGGTTGCATCTATAGATTTAGACTCTTAAGATGTTTGCCTTAGTTTGAGTCTAGGTTAGGTAAACCTAGGTAGAAAGTCTCACAAGAACTAATATAGTACAAGATTAAAATTGAGACATATCTTCTAGATATCCTATGATGAATAAACTCAAGAATACATATACATAGTTTCATGCATTAAAGGTAATATAATTTGAAAAGCTATGTAAAGCATGTGCATATCATATAGGTAGTTTACCAAACATTCCTTATATCAAAGAAAAACATTTTTAACTCAGTATAATTGATTAAGTATTAGTGTAATATATTACCTAGAATTATGTTACTAACTAATCTGATGTTGTTAGCACGTTAATCAATTAAGACACCATATAATCGATTAAGACGTAACTGAAAACTGATTTTTAACAACACGTTAATCAATTAAGTAGAAGGATAATCAATTAATATATGTATTAGTAGGTTCAATATAAATTCTATATTTCTTGCCAATGTGGCATAACTTACAATTTTGAAAATTGTTAGAGAGCATCCATTTTCGTAGATTGCATTAACGTGAGAAAGTGCATTTGGAAAACCTAGGGAGTGAAAACATTCTGATTTAGGCTTAGAGGTTAATATCATTGCATTTAGGCTCTAGTTTTCTATTAATCAAACTCTACAATGTTATTCTTGATTTCTTTGAGAGATTTGTGAGGAATTTTTTTTTCTAAAAAGAGTGTGAATCATTTTTTTTTAAAACCTAATGCATTAATTTCATTAAGAATTAGGATCTTGTGGATTTTCTTCTTTATGTTTTAGATTGAGTGTTCAATTCTTGAATCCGAGTATTAAGTACTCAAGTCAACTAAATACATTCTGTTTGAACAAGAAAGTTGATCTCTTTGTGAATTATTTAATTATGAGAGAGATCTTGGTAATCTTCTAAGAGGCTAAGAGGTCTTAGTATGAGCGATACCAAGGCTGGGGCTGAATGCGAAAGGATATGAGATCCTAGTAGGCAATTTAGTTAGGTCAAACCTAGGTTGTGAAGCTCTTAGGGGCTAAGTAAAGATCAACTTAGTTTTTCTGATTTTGTAATTGGAAGTGTGTATGTAAAACTCACAATTGCAATAGTTGAAGAAAATCTCTCTAGATCAGAAGGGCAGGCCTGGATGTAGTTTGTAGTGGACCGAAAACGAACCAAGATAGAATTCCTTGTGCGCCTCTTTCTAATCCCTAATCTCTTTACTTTTCATCTTTAGTTTGTTGATTAATTGTATTAATATGAGTTTCATGCCTTATTATGTTTACTGTCTTTCTGCAATATCATTAATCAGTTAACCATGTAAAGATTCGGTAATCGGTAACTTATTATACAAGATATCAAAGAATCAAATTTTGCGAGTGTCAGGATAATTGACTATCCACAAGAATAATCGATTATATCTGAGCATTGCATAATCGATTAAGTCCAAGCATAATCAATTAACTGCAATATGTTTTTGTTTTGGGCAATTATAGGAGAAGCAGAACAAGTGATCTGCGACACCTATTCAACCCCCCTTCTAGTTGTATTCTAACCTACTGGTACCCAACACATCTCATTTGTTAGAAGGTGTCATATTTTAATATTGTTAGAAAACTTCAATAATTTGTTTGGAAACATGCAAATAAGTCCAACGAAGGTCCATGGAAGAAGAAATCAATTTTGCTTCATATTGGAAGCACAATCGTTTAAGACACAACCTTGATGTTATGCACATAGAGAAAAATGTATTTGATAATATAGGGATGATGTTTTTTTCTAATGCCAATCACTTGTAAGTAAAAAAGGAGACAAATGATGGTAAAAAAGTAATGTAAGCAAAAGCATGTTTCTCTATGACACCAAATGAAAAATCTATTTTTTGTGTTGTCTTAAAGGATGCAAAAATACTACATTATTTGCTTCAAGTTATAGTGATAAGTACAGTGTCTAACCATGTTGCCCTTCCTATAATTCGTATATGTTCATTCTTTCGTGGTCTATGCCAAAAAGTTATTAATGTGAAGGATCTAGATATCTTATAATCAGAGATTGCATAAACACTTTGCCAATTCGAGACCATTTTCCCTCCTAGTCTCTTTGATGTGATGGTTCCTTTGCCTATACATGTAGTGAATGAGTTGAGATTGGGAGGGCCAGTTCAATTTTGGTGGATGTACTTTCCAGAAAGATATTTAGGTAAATTGAAGAGTTATGTTTGTAACAGAAGTCGTCCAAATGGTTGTATTGTTGAGGGATACTTGGTTGTTGAATGCTTGACTCTATGCTCAAGATATTTAGAAAAGAAATTGATAGATATGACCCTTGTGCAGTTGAAAGTCTGAATTTGTTTTCTAGCATTGGTTATCTTATTAGAGGACATAAAAATGGTAAAATAATTTCTTTAGATTGCAAGACAAGAAGCCAAGCCCACTGACACATCTTGTTTAAGTGCGATGAAGTTGAACAGTTCCTTAGGTAAATAAGTCTAATTCTAGTTTGATTTAATAGTCTGCAACTTGTTCAAAATTTATTACAACATTGTTATTTATACGTTAAAGAAGTTGAAAATGACATCATAAAAATCAATAAAATAAAGAGATGGAGCAAAGCAAAGAGTCAGGGTGAAGATTTCATTGAATAATTCAAAGTACGTGCTTTGAAGGATGATGTATATATCCAGCTTAAAGAGCTTCAAATAGGACCAAATTTCATTGTAAGATGTTTTTCTGGCTATATCATTAACTGTTACCAATTTCATACCAAACATATCATTTTAGCATGTACAAAAACACATATGAGCGCTTGAAAAATCGTCCCAGACATTCCATAATAACACTTTAAGGAATTGATACGATATTGGAGTCTTGGAAATATTCAAGTAAGATTCTTAAACTTTAGTTTATGTTAAATTGCATTCAAATTTAATTTAATAATGACATTGGTATTATTAAATATAGGAAATGAGTGAACAAATTCAAAAAATAAAGCTTGCCAGAAATGAGACATCAAACGGGACCTATAAATCTCAGTGTAATAAGGGAAAAATTGGTATGGTATTTTAATTATAAAAGTAACTATTTATATTATTTGGTGTAGTTTTTGTACTAAAATATTTTATTTTTGCGAAATGCAGCATGCAACTAAGGAGAATAAAGAGATGACCAACCAAGCTAAAATGTTTTGAGAAACTAGACAAAGCGAAAAAGGAGAGTCATTGGACCAAGAAACAACTAAGCAAATGTAAGTTTCTTTGTTAGTATGGTAAGTTCTAGATTATGACTAGATTTTAATAAACTTGGTCAATAAAATATTAGTGTGATGGAGTTTAGCCATGAGTTAGGCCCAACTCGATTATAGAACAAAACTATAGTTTTTATGCTAACTCGATTGCGTCTAAAAATGTCAGGCACAACTTAAAGATTTGATTGAAAAGTTTAGTCAACATCCTGATGAAGCTTTTCAAAGTGTTTTTGGGAAAGAAAAGTCTGGAAGAGTTTGGTGTCACAGAACAATTACCACACCCACTCTTTTGAAAAGAAAAGAAGAAATAGCAAAAGTTGTGAAAAAACATGTTGATGAATTGAAATTGTTAAATGATAAAATTGAGGAATTGGAGGCAAAACATAAGTAGGAAATGTCATCAATGGAACAAAAATTTCAAATTTTGCTAAGGAATGTCATAAATCAAAACAACTCAGTAGTAAAATTGGAGGCATTAGCAGCAATGTTATCAACATCGAGTACTTCTACATCGACACATATTCCAAATAATGATAAGGTAATTTCTTATTTATTTTTACTATCATGGTTGTAATATGGTTCAGAATAAAATCTAATTATGTAATAAATACAAAATATGTAACATTGGAAATTTCGAAATGTTAGTAGAGTGACTATCTCTAAGACGAGAAAGTTGATCAAAATATCCTTAAAATTGTTACGAGGAGGAGAAAAGTAAGTGGCCCTTAAAATTTTGATAACATTATCATCAATATTGCTTGGGATTATTGTTGGGTTGCTTGTTGTACCCACTTCATCTTGTTGAACTGCATCATTAAGGCAATTGTTTGCTATTTCCTTAAGCTCACTAAGCATAGGATCAATTTCCTCATTGTTCATTTCAACAGATGCACTATTTTCATTTAGTTTTGCAAATTTCAGTTGCATTTGAGAATTTGAGAAAAAATTTAGGATTTTAGGGTTTAGGGTGTAGTAAAAAATGACTACTTTATCATATTTATTTTTGGAAAACTTCATGTTCATTCATATATAAGCTAACAATATTATAACTTCTCTATTTGCAGCAAAATAATTTGGAAGACAATTTCCCTCATACAGTATAGATGGGAATGAATCAAGATTTCATAGTTTAGATTCTAATTTTATTGTGTTAAATGGTAATGAATATAACTGTATATGATATGACTTGTAGTGGAGTGGTTTGTGTAGTGATGCTTGTCCTTTTCAAGAACATAAGTCTGTATTTTGGTTCACCAAATTTAGCGTAACAAATACTCATGTTTTAAAATAATTAATGTTATGAATATCCATTAACAAATATTTATTCATATTTCTAATTATTTATTGAGATTAGAGTATTATCGAAAAACAATGATATTCTTAAAATTAAAATTCTAAATGAACAAATTTATTTAGAAAAAGGTAGAGTAGTTAAAGATTGTATATATGTTGTAGCAAAAGCAACAATTATCTATTCCCAAAATGGACACAGGACCAAAGACAACGGTTTTCTTGTCTATGTACACAATGAAAACAATTTCAAAGTTGTTGCTTATAAACAAAATTGACAACGGTTTTCAAACTATTGCCTTTATACAAAGTGGCAATGGTTTCACAACCGTTGCCTATGAACACAACGACAGTGGTGTTCTACCTTTCTTTTGGATCATGGTTTTTAACCGTTGCTTTTAACATTGAACATATGTTAGATCCCAAATTTCAGCTCTCTTCTTATATATGTATATACATATAAGTGTCTATTATTTTTTAAAATAATATGGAACTATGTGAAATCCCTTGTCCAGTACAAAGGATTACTCAAGTAAGAAGTCGACTTACTCGAGTTATAGATGGGTAGTGAGAGGACTTAGGAAATGAGTTGTGAATCAAGGAATTTCATTAGGAAAAGTCATGACTTATTTTCTAACATAAATTAGGGTTGTGTAGTGAGATTTTGAGGGAAAATATAAGTACGTTAGAAGCTCAGTAGTAAATTTCCCATAGTTGGGATTTACCCATTATCGGGAAAATCTATCATCACTGAACTTCATCAGAAGTGGTCCAAGGGACCCTGTGACTTGTGAAGGCCTATATTATTCGATTATGAATTAATTTTTAGTGAACTATAAAGTTATTATCCCAATTAAGGATCCGAAGTAACAATTCAGACAATTTCCATAAAATTGTCAATAACCCTACTGCCAGCTTAGCCTACGAGCATGTATTCGTCTTTATCTTACATTGAGTATAATCAAACCTCTTAGAAAGTATTCTACTAGTGTAAGTTAATTTTTTTCAAGTGATCTAATCACGTTTGGAATTATCTAGTCTTACTCAAGCCAATTAGAGTGCAAACTTGTGTTCTAGTATTAGCCAAAATTCTCATTCCTTAAAAAGTACATATATTTTTCATTATGATAGCTTTTTGAGTGATTCTTGAGCCTAAAACTATTCTATTAGAACCAATGCATCCAATGGTGAAGTAATTTGAAGTTATCAAGATTTATATCCAGGGATTTCACCCATTTCAAAATAGCAGTACCTAGATTGGTCTAGGTACATGTATCTTGTCTAGTCTTGTTTCTTAGAGCCCAAGCTATCAAACTATGAGGAAGGGACTATCATATATAATAATATAGTAACTATTTAGTCTTTTATTAAGGAGTCTTAGAATGATAGAAACACACCCATGCATCACACAAAAGAGAACACAAACTAAACAAAACAAAACAAAACAAAAAGAAGCATGCATGCATGATTAGTCCAAGAAGGTGAAAAGTGCCCCCATGTGTCACCATTAAGGGGTAATTAGACCTTAATAAACCACCTCATCCTTTTCCCCCACTCCTATATAAAGTCCTTAAGGGGCTGAACCTCACCCAAAATTCCCACATACCCACACAACATCGTCTTACTCCTCCACCCAACTTTCTCAACGTTAAACTAGGAAGGGAGGGTGACCTCCATTTTCACTATAAGCTTGCATGGAAACCAAGCTCTTAAATCTCTAAGGTATGATAATCATAGTTATGGTCTTTGTTTTCCAGTCTTTAAGTTTCTTCTAGCTTGTTTTCTCTCTTAAATTTTCCATGTCTTAGGTAGAAACTCTCCATTCTCCTCATTAGATCCTTACGAAGAAGGTATTCAAATATTTTGAGGTATGAGCAACTCATTTTGGAACTCAAAACACTGAAATTCTATCTTCTAAAGACCAAAAATCGGTTATAAAAGTTCAGTTCTAGTAGCATGTTGATCAAGCTAGTTTCTTTGTTGTTTGAGTTTCTCTTCATCTACTTGAATGGTTGTTGGACCATTAAACTTCATTTTCGTTTTTTAATTTCAAGTTACTTCTATTTTAGGTGTTGACCTCTGAAAATTGGGTTTAGAAGGTTGTCAAACACTAACCCACATTCTTACCATGGCAATGAGCTTAATGTGATGTGTTAGATGTTGTAGTGTGTAGGAGTTCTTAGAGCTGAGAAATATTCACATGCATGTCCCTAGATTCTTAAAGGAATTATGTTTTGAGTGTCAACTTATGTTAAACCACGAAAATCCAAGGGGTCCTAGTGAATAACCACATTTCATCATGTTAAAAAGCTAGGGTGTTGGTCAAAAAGAGTGATTTTGGTGTTGTAGGTTATGTGTGAACCTTTAAGATTAAATTCTACCACATGCATGGACTTAGTTTTTAATTTCATTATGTT
This sequence comes from Lupinus angustifolius, assembly GCF_001865875.1. Classification (NCBI taxonomy): domain Eukaryota; kingdom Viridiplantae; phylum Streptophyta; class Magnoliopsida; order Fabales; family Fabaceae; genus Lupinus; species Lupinus angustifolius. The sequence goes on from NW_017719139.1 coordinate 9,541, forward strand.
ATAGGTGTGTTTAGCTATTATCCAAGAAAATATTAGGGTTTCAAAGCTTATCCATGAGTCGTATTGCGATCGGGAAGCCCGAACGTTGTTAATGTCACGGGTTTCGACCTTAGGTCCCCGATACTCCTAGATGATGTCTCCAATAGCCTAGGGATGACCTTAAATCCCATATCATACGGCCTAAGTTTTGTGAGAATGGTTCTAATAATCTCTTGGGGAGTTATGACACATTTCTATGTGTTCTGCAACAATGAGAGGTCATTTACCTCGCCGCAATACCCTAACCCGAAATCAATAACCTCTAGGATAACTTAGAGATTTTAATCTCACTAAACCAAACTGATATATTTTAAGTTTTGACCCCACAAGATTCATATTCATCTATGTCTCAAGGTATCAAATTCTGGTACTCATCCTAGAGTGAATCGAAGCCTTTTGGGTTAATTCTGAGTCTTTGAGTCATATCTACCTATAAGTTTTTATCGTTCCTAAGTAAGACTCTAATTGTATCCAAATAAAATATTTGGATATGTTCACATGTCTAGAGCCTATTACGACAAGCTACAACGATGAAATATCGAAGTTAATCATATTAGACGTAATTAGGTACTCGAGACTCAGGCAAGCTACAACGACGAATTAATAGGATCGGTAAAGGTAAAAGTATGGAAAGAAGTTCTTTCATGTATTAGCTTAGAAATTATGCCAAACATAATCGTGCATCTCTAAGCTAGGCCTAAAGCAAATATAGTTGAATACCATTTCTATGGTCGCGAGTAATCAGGTATTTAGGCCCTTTAACTCGTAAATTGTTAACTTTAGATTGAATGGATTTTATTTGATACGTGATTTTATGCTAAATATGGGATCTTGTTTGAATAAGCATACTTATTTGTCTATCTTTGGAATTGAAATGATTGGTATGATTAAGGTTGTTTTGATAATTCCAAGTAATGTGAAATTGCTATATACTTGATATGACTGTTTGATCCTGATAATGGAATATTAATTGACATGAATAACTGAGAATGTTGAATTATATGTTACATCATGATAAAATTGCCATTTTTAATTCTCATGGCATGGCATACGAGTATTCCTGATGAATTCAATTTTGAAAAGAATGTGGTTTGAGAAGAATGACTTCTTTGGAAAATAAAACTGTTTTACTAAGTTTTCGCCAGCTAAAGTCTTTTGAAAATGTAGATAGTATTTTACGAGAAAACTAGCAAAATGTTGTTTTGGAAAAGCATATTAGTTTTAATAAAGGCTTGGTTTTCTAAGTCAAAAGAAAACGATTTGACAAACAATATGTCTAAGGTTGTTTTCTTTCAAAGTGTCAAATTAGTATATATTGTCTTAACTTACTTAAAATGATTCTCTTGGAAAATAAAATTGTTTTACTTATCTTTCCCCACCTAAATTCTTTTGAAAATGTAGATAGTGGTTGGAAAACATATTAGCATGCGGTTTTAAATAAAGGTTTTATTTTCTATGTCAAAAGAAAGCGATTTGAGAAACCGTAAGTTTAAGGTTGTTTTATTTCAAAGTGTCAAATTAGAATACATTATCTTGACTTACGTAAAGTGATTCGTTTCGTCAAAATTTGGATTTTATAAAGTTGTCGTCTTTACCTTGAAAAGTTTCTCTTCGTTCATCTTATAGGAATCGTTGTCATGTCATGCCTGGAACATAAGATCCATATCACTATGTCTACAGGAAGATACGACATTGTTAGCATTGTGTTAGGAACCCAGAAGGGTACTTAGTCTGAGTGACTTGGTTGAAGGGACACTGTGGGTGGGGATCGATCTGTCAGGAATGGGGTATCTCCCTTGCACCGATAGAACTCCTCGTAGTAACTATGGTGACCTTTAACACCCCATTGACGGTATCGTATTACAGATGATATGACGGCCTACCCTTGCCGACCGAATGGTTTCCGACGCTACCTAGTGCATGGTACTTTGCCAATGAGTTACCAATGGTAGGCATGGCGCAGTACTCATCCTGATCACTTCCTAAGAACAACATAGGACTAGTCAGGCTCGACCAGCGTCGGTACCATTGCTGTTAACGTCGAGTCTAGGGGCCCTATAGAAATCATTTCTCCATGCACTCATTAAGAGAGTAATAGTCATGCCAATATAGACCTAATAATTATTAATACCTCATGACATTGACATTCCATATTTGATTACATCCATGAGATAATGATTATATGATAACTGCTATGTGAATTTGATATCCTATGTGTCGTTCATATACCATATATGGAAGTACTTACTCTCCTAACATTTTAGGGAATTTGTTACTTCATGGAGAATGATTGTGCCATCGTCTGAAGGAAAGGAAAATGTTGAAAGAGATTTTCTCGCTATTTCTTGAGGCAACAAGTTTCTGATTATTTCATTTAATGACAACTTGATTCTTTGCTTGCCATCTTGGCTTTGTTGGAATAAATTCCAACGCCGGCTTAATGGTTTCAAGAATGTTCCTTTAATCCAAAACTTAGCTTTATTGAATTATTAAAATTTCCTACCATCTCGGGTTTGTTGGAATAAATTCCAACACCGGTTTAATAGTATGAATTTAGCAATTTAACACAAGTGATAATGAGTGATATTTATTTTTGTTTTCCTTTATTAACCGAACTACTTCCTTATGGAAGGTTGGTAAAAAATAAATAAATAAAGCAATAAATAAACTTTAGTTGTAGAATTTAAATGACAAAAAATAAATGTTAGTTGTGGAAATGTAAATGACTAAAAATAAAAGTTAGTAGTTAGATCACTCATTATAACTGTGTATTTTTCCTTTTCACAAAGATACAATTTATGAATTAAATTTCACTTTGATTCAAGGTTTCTTTTTCTTGTCAACAAAAAAAATTTATAAGTTAACTTTACTATTTTACGTTTGCATCTCTTTCAAGATTCAATTGTAGTATAGTATAGGATTATGTCGAACCACAAGGAATTGCCTAATAGAAATGTACTCATACTCTATATCTTTTATCAAAAGTAATAAAGTAACAATTAAAGTTGTTTTTGTGATTTTATGAACTAAGAAACATGAAAAAGTAAAGAACTAACTATTTACAAATTCAAGAAGGGAAAATTGATTTGAAAGATGGAATTATTTCTTGACTCAAATGA
>NW_017719140.1:0-10868 GCF_001865875.1 Lupinus angustifolius
CATTTAGCCTTGAACATAAGTTGCTTAAATAGATGTTTGATGTGGCAAGTGAACTAAGTTGTAGGTTATACTTTTTAGTTCACATGTCAACACTTTAAGAAGAAGCATTTTTGGATCTTTAAATCAAGTTTTAGGTGATCAAGCTAAAACCGCATTAAGAACATTATGAAGAATCAAAACTTAACCAAAAGTAATAATTTGAATGTATTGAAATCAAAACAAGATACAAATGAAGAAAAGAAATAATCTTACACCATAATCCAAGTCAATATGTAGGAGCATGAGCCATCCATCCAAAGATTAGATGCTTTTTGTGCCGAATGAGGTTACAAAATCATGTTTTTGCACCTCATTTGCCAACTCCATTCCCTCTGCATTTCTATGAAAATAAAATCCTAAGAACAGCCCAAGAACAACCTAATAAAGAGTACAACCGAAAATGAGAAGAAAATGGTATGTACAATGTATTTTACAATGTGTTTCAAGTGAATAAATGAAGGTGCCTTTTATAGGCATTCTGGACCGCCTAGCTCTCCTTCTTGGCCGCCTGGCTCACTGGTCCAAGCTGGTGGGTCAACAACTTGTCCCATCTTCGGCAGCTAGCTTGGACATCCTATTGTGGGCTAGTTACATGCATGGTGACACCTCCTACTTGCTTGTTCAGAACATATGTCATGCATGAGGTCATGTGCTTGGCCTTCAAGTAAAGAATAGGAAAGTTGCTTGATGAGTTGGCCAAGCTTTTTTCATGGCAAGGTTTCTGACATGTCTAGCCGCCCAACTTGAGCTTGACCCACGCCCAGCTGCCTAGTTCCTTCATGGTGAAAGAACTAACCTTTCTTTGTGGTTGGGTTTGGTCCTGGCCGCCTAGCTCAAGTTGATCCGCGCTTGGGTGGTTGGTTTCTTCATGGTGAAGGAACCAACCTTTCTTCACGGTGAAGAAACCAACCTTTCTTCATGCCGAAGTAACCTTTTTTCCATGATTTTTGAGTTGATTTTAGTTGGTTACTTGGCATTTTTGGGCATGATTTCTTCAAGGCTAAGTAATCTTTTTGGTGACAAGCTTACACTGTTTTAAAATTCTAGTTTGTTATTATATGAAAGAGATTTTGGAAAAAAATATTTTAGTCCACATTTTCCAAATGGTTTTGCTGCCGCAATATATCATTTCTTGACATGTATACTATTTTCATTCCGCTTAGTCGGGGTGTTAAAACATAAATCATTGTCTATTTAAATATTAGACAATGGTTTTCAAATGGTGTTGTCAAAAGTAAAAAAATTGTGGCATAATTAAAAAGCAACACCTCAAACTATGACAGTTAAAAAATTGTTGCCTTTGGCTAAGAGAACAATTTTTTGACCATGGTTTTCAATCGTTGCCATAGGTCAAAATTATTGCAGTGCATTGGAAATTCATGTTATATTTGAGTGAACAACCAAAACTTTGCATCAACACCATCCTAAAATCACAGGACACAACCACAAAAAGTTTCAGGCCAAAATTCAAAGCCTAACTAATTTAACGGGACAAGAAAAATGAAAGAAAAATTCAAAATAAAACTTCAAAAATAGAAAAAAATTGAAAAAATAATTTTTTTTATTTTCAGGAGGGACTATTTAGACGTAGTATGAAAATTCCAATAGAACGGATTTTTCTACCCCAAATGCATATAAAGTTTGACCAATTCTGATAAACAGTTCAAAATTTGTGTTAAAAATAAAATTTATCAAAATATTATGCAAAGAGCCTGAATTCCCCACAGTGATGCACTACATGCAACAGTTACAACTAGACAGGGCATAAATGGAATTTCGTTTAAAATTTGAGTAATCAACCAAAACTTCGCATCAATAACACCTAAAATCATAAGAATCACCCAAAAAATGTTTCAAGCCCGAATATCCCCTAGTCATACAGTACGTGTAACAGTAACAACTATAGAGGGCAGAATTAGAAATTCATGTTATATTTGAGTGATCAACCAAAACTTTGCCGCAATAACATCTAAAATCATAGGACACAACCACAAAATGTTTCAAGCAAAAATTCCAAGCCTAACTAATTTAAGTGGACAAAAAATATTCAAAATAAAACTTCTAAAAAAGAATAGAAATAGATAAATGTGTTTTTTTGGATTGAAGGAGAGACTTTTCAGACATAGTATGAAAATTCCTATAGAATGGATATCTCTACCCCAAATGCATATAAAATTTGGCCAATTATGATAAACAGTTCAAAATTTATGCAAAGAACTCAAACTTCCCCTAGGATGCACTACATACAACAGTAACAAGCAGACAGGGCAAAATGAATATTGTCGTAAAATTTGAGTAAACAACCAAAACATTGCATCAATAACACCTTAAATCATAGGAAACAACCACAAAATGTTTCATGCCCAAATTTCCCCTAGTCATGCACTACGTGCAATAGTAACAACTAAAGAGGGTAGAATTGGAAATTCATGTTATATTTGAGTGAACAACTAAAACTTTGCATCAATAACATCCTAAAATCCCAAGACACAACCACAAAAAGTTTCAATCTAAATTGCAAAGCCTAACTGATTTAGCTGAACAAGAAAAATTCAAGACAAATACAAAATAAAAAAGAAACGGGAAATGTTCTTTTAGATTCTTATACGTGAGTATTTGGATTTAGTATGAAAAATTCAAAATAAAACATCAAAAAAAAAGAAATGATATAGAAAATTGGATTTTTTGGATTTAAGGAGGGACTTTTCAGACATAGTATGAAAAGTCCGACAAAATAAATATTTCTACCCCAAATGTATATAAAATTTGTCCAATTATGATAAACAGTTCAAAATTTATGCCAACAATCAAATTTATCATAATACTATTTAAAGAGCTGAAATTTTCCCTAGTGATGCACTACATGCAACAATAGCAACTAGTCAAGGCAGAAATAGAAATTCGTTTTAAACTTGAGTAAACAACCAAACCATTGCATCAATAACACCTAAAATCATAGGAAAAAACCACAAAACGTTTCATGCCCAAATTTCCCCTAGTCATCCATTATGTGCAACAGTAATAACCAAAAGGGCAAAATTGGAAATTCATGTTATATTTGAGTGAACATCCCAAACTTTGCATCAATAACATCCTAAAATCACAGGACACTACCCCAAAAAGTTTCAAGCCAAAATTCAATGCCTACTTGATTTAACTAAACAACAAAAATTCAAGACAAATACAAAATAAAACTTCAAAAATAGAAAAGACATGGAAAAGGGGATATTTTGTATTTTGAGGAGGGAGTTTTTAGACATAGTATGAATAGTGCGGTAGAGTGGATATTTCTATGCCAAATGCATATTAAAATTGTCCAATTCTGATAAACAATTCAAAATTTATCCCAACAATCGAATTTATCATAATACTATTTATAAAGAGTTCAAATTTCCCCTAGCGATGCACTACATGCAATAGTAACATCCAGACACGACAGAAATTGAAATTCGTTTTAAATTTGAGTAAAACCAAACCATTGCATGAAACACACCTAATATCATAGGAAAGAACCACAAAAGGTTCCAAGCCTAAATTCCCCCTTGTCATCCACTACGTTGAACAGTAACAACCAAAGAGGGCGGAATTAGAAATTCATGTTATTTTTTAGTGAACAACCAAAACTTTGCATAAATAACATCCTAAAATCACAGGAAACAACCTTGAAAAGTTTCAAGCCAAAATTCAATGCCTACTTCATGTAACTAAACAACAAAAATTCAAGACAAATACAAAATTAAACTTCAAAAATAGAAAAGAAATAGAAACAGGTTTTTTCAGATTTTCAGGAGAGAGTTTTCAGACGCAGTATGAATAGTCCTGTAGAATGGATTTTTCTACCCCAAATGCTTCTAAAATTTATCCCATTCTGATAAAATGTTAAAAACTTTTGCCGAAGATGGAATTTATCAAAATACTATGTAAAGACTCTGAATCTCCCATAGTGATGCACTATATGCAACAATAACATGTAGACAGGGCAGAAATGAAAATTCATGTTAAATTGGATTAAACAACCAAAACTTCGCATCAATAAAACCTAATATCATATGAAACAACCACAAAATGTTTATATCCTGAATTTCCCCTAGTCATGCACTACATGCAACAGTAACAACCACAGAAGGCAGACTTGGAAATTCATGTTATATTTGAGTGAACAACTAAAACTTTGAATCATTAACATCCTAAAATCACAGGACACAACCACAAAACGTTTGATGCCAAAATTCAAAGCCTAACTGGTTTAACTAAAGAAAATAATTTGAAGACAAATTCAAAATAAAACTGCAAAAATAATAAAGAAATGGATAAAAGGGTTTTTATGGATTTTCAGGAGGAAGTTTTCAGACTTAGTATAGAAGTCCATAAGAATGGATAGTTCTAACCCAAATACATATAAAATTTGTCGAATTTTGATAAACATTTCAAAAGTTATGCCAAAAATTGAATTAATCAAAATACTACGCAAAGAGCTCGAATTTCCCCTATTGACACACCACATGCAACAGTAACATCCAGACAGGGCAGAAATGGAAATTCGTGTTAAATTTGAGTAAAAACCCATTACTTTGCATTAATAACATAGTAAATCATAGGAAACAACCACAAAAAATTTCAAACTTGAATTTCCCCTAGTCTTGCACTACTTGTAGTAGTAACGACCATAGAGGGAAGAATTGGAATTTCATGTTATATTTGAGTGAAAACCCAAAACTTTGCATCAATAACATCCTAAATTCACAAGACACATCCATAAAAAGTTTCAATAAAAAATTCGAAGTCTAACTGATCTAACTAGACAAAACAATTTCAAGATTAATTCCAAATAAAACTTCAAAAATAGAAAAGAAATGGAAAATGATTTTTTTGGATTTTGAGGTTCAGACATAGTGTGAAAAGTCCAATAGAATGGATTCTTCAACTCCAAATGCATATAAAATTTGTCCAATTCTGATAAACAGTTCAAAATTTAAGCAAAAAATAGAATTTATCATAATTCTATGCCAAGAGCATGAATTTCCCCTAGTGATGCACTACATGCAACAATAACAACCACAAAAAGCATAAATGGAAATTAATGTTAAATTGAGTAAACAACCAAAACTTTGCATCAATAGCATCCTAAAATAATAGGAAACAACCCGAAAATTTTCATGCCCGAGTTTTCCCTAGTCATGCACTACGTGCAAGAGTAATAACCACAGAGGGCAGAATTGGAAATTTATGTTATATTTGAGTGAACAATAAAAATTTTGTATCAATAACATCGTAAAATCATAGGACACAACCACAAAAAGTGTCAAGCCAAAATTCAAAGCCTAACTGATTTAACTGAACAGGGCAGAAATGGAAATTTGTGTTGAATTTGAGTAAACAATCCAAATTTTGCATCAATAACACCTAATATCATAGGAAAAAACCACAAAAAATTTCAAGCCTGAATTCCCTTAGTTATGAACTAAGTAGAACAATAACAACCGTAAAGGGTGGAAATGGTAATTGATGTTATATTTGAGTGAACAACCAAAACTTTGCATCAATAACAACCTAAAATCTCATGACACAACCACAAAAAGTTTCAAACCAAAATTCAAAGCCTAACTAATTTTGAGAATGTGATATAAATTTTTGCAAATATCTTTCATGTAAGTGTTGAAAGGTTATTTTTGAGGAGGCTTTCCCCTCTCAAAAAATAGTTCAGGCAGTAGTGCGAATTTGTTGAAAGCGGAATTCCTCTTCTTTGGTGTATGTTTTCTTTTATTTTGTTAAATAAGTGAACTTAGTTTTATTGTTTGTTCGCCATCTCGGCTTTATTGAAATAAATTCCAACGCCGGTATAATGGTTTCAAGAATATTCCAGTTACAACTTAATTTTAATAATCATGTGAATAAGTTATTCCTTCTTTGCCCCATCTCAGCTTTGTTAGAATAAATTCTAACGTCGGTACAATGGTATCGAAGCAATCCCTATTACACAATTATTAAGTACCTTTAAATACCATCTCGGTTTTGTGGAATATGATCCTTTCTTGTGGCGGAATTAAGCTTGCGGTAGTCGATGCAAACTCTCCAACTAGTAACAACCCTAGTTGGAATCAATTCATTGTTCTCATTTCGAATTACCGTCATCCCTCCTCTTTTTGGCACCACTTGAACTGGACTTACCCATTTACTATCTGAAATGGGGTAAATCATACCATCTTCTAAGATTTTGACAATTTCTTTGCTCACCACTTCCTTCATTGTCGGATTAAGTCTCCTTTGCAGTTGAGCACAAGGTTTGTAATCATCCCCCGTCATAATTTTGTGCATGCAATATGATGGACTGACGCCTTTGAGATCTTTTAACGTCCATCCAAGTGTTGCTTCATGCTTCTTCAAGACTTGCATAAGTTTTTCTTCTTCCAATTTGGATAGCTTAGTGTTGATGATTAATGGATTGTTGGCCTCTCCATTTAAGAAACCATACTTTAAATGAGACGGCAATTCTTTCAATTCCAGTTCTGATTCTTTCTCTGCTAGTCCACTTGGATTTTTGTGAAGAAACAATTCATCAGAAAAGTGTTTGATGATTTCTTCCTCCACTCTATTCTCTTGCATCTCCAAGGATTTGTCAGGTTGAGGGTGTTCTGTGCAAATTTCTTCAACAATCGCAAACATAGCCCTTTATCCTTCGATTGATGCATTGCATGGAAAATGTCAAACTCAATTTCGTCATCTACAACTCGAACTAGTAATTTGCCATTTTCTATGTAAATCCCCATTTTTGTTGTCCTCATAAAGGGTCTCCCTAATATGTGTGGGATCTCCATATCTTCGATAATGTCAATGACAGCAAAATCTACCGGGGTCAAAAATTTGTCCATTTTGACCAAAGCATCCTCTGCAACCCCTTCAGGATATTTGATTGATCTATCTACTAGTTGCAAGGACATCCTTGTAGGCTTTAATTGTATTCCTCCAATTCTTTTCATCATTGACAGTGGCATTAAACTCACACTGGCTCCAAGATCAACGAGAGCTTTGCCCACAGACACATTTCCAATAGTGATAGGAATGGTCACACTACCTGGGTCTTTTGATTTATGAGGAATGTTTGCTTGAAGAACAACGCTACAATTGGCGTTGAGTGAAACAACTTCATTTTGCTGATAACTCCACTTTTTGGACAACAATTCTTCCATGAACTTGGAGTAAATTGGCATTTGCTCCAAGGCTTCAACAAATGGGATATTGATTTGCAGAGTTTTGAATATCTCTATGAATCTTGCGAACTGTTCTTCTTTCTTGGTTTTTAATGGAGCTATTGGGTAGGGTATCCTTTTCTCTACTAATGGGTATTGTTTTTCTTCTTTTCTTACCCCACTAGTCTCTTGTTTTTCTTCTTCTTTTTTATTTTCTTTTTCTTCTTTATTATTTTTTTTTCTTTTAATCTCTCTTTTTGTTTTTCAACTCCACCTACTATCTTCCCACTTCGAGTTGTAATACTTTCACATAATTCTGAATTGACCAGATAAGTTCTTGTCAAGTTGTTGATTTGTTCTTCTATTTTAGTGAGAGCATCACTTGTATTCTGCTGCTGGTTGATAGTAGTTTGCATGAACTGGTTGAGAATTTTCTCCAGTTTGTCATGATAAGTGTGAGTTGATTGGAAGGCATACACATTCTGGTTGTTTGCACAATCATTAAACCAAAAACTTGCTTTGTTTGTTTGTTTCAGTTGTTTAGGTAGATCTCAAAGTTTTTTATGGACCGAATTGAGCTTGAGTTGAAATTCTTTGATGAATTGCTCAATTTCTTGTTATAAATCAACATGTTGGTCCATTTCTAAAAAATGAGATCAAAACGAACCGTTTTGTCTATTTCCAAAAGAAAAGAGATTATTATATAAAGAATGCATAATTAACATCTTTGTACAAAGTAAATTTTTTTGTACAAAAGCAAAAATAAAATTATGCACAATTATTTGATGAATGACATATAAATATGAAATGTTCTATTATTAACGCAATTCCCCGGCAGTGGCGCCAATTTGTTGAAAGGTTATTTTTTAGGAGGCTTTCCCCTCTCAACAAATAGTCCTGGTAGTAGTGCCAATTTGTTGAAAGCGGAATTCCTCTTCTTTGGTGTGTGTTTTCTTTTATTTTGTTAAGTGAACTCGGTTTTATTCTTTGTTCTCCATCTCGGCTTTGTCGAAATAAATTCCAACGTCGGTATAATGGTTTCAAGAATATTTCGGTTACAACTTACTTTTAATAATCATGTGAATAAGTTATTCCTTCTTTCCCCCATCTCAACTTTGTTAGAATAAATTCTAACGCTGGTACAATGGTATCGAAGCAATCCCCTATTATAGAATTAGTAAGTATCTTTAAATACCATCTCGGTTTTGTGGAATATGATCATTTCTTGTGGCGGCATTAAGCTTGCGGTAGTCGATGCAAACTCTCCAACCACTAACAGCCCTGGTTGGAATTAGTTCATTGTTCTCATTTCGAATTACCGTCATCCCTCCTCTTTTTGGCACCACTTGAACTGGATTTACCAATTTAGTACCCTTCATTGTCGGATTAAGTCTCCTTTGCGGTTGAGCACAAGGTTTGTAATCATCCTCCATCATAAATTTGTGCATGCAATATGATGGACTGATGCCTTTGAGATCTTTTAATGTCCATCTAAGTGCTGATTCATGCTTCTTCAAGACTTGTATAAGTTTTTCTTCTTCCAAATTGGACAGCTTACTGTTGATGATTAATGGATTAATGGATTATTGGCCACTCCATTAAGAAAACATACTTTAAATGAAACGGCAATTCTTTCAATTCCAGTTCTGATTCTTTCTCTGCTGGTCCACTTGGATTTTCATGAAGAAACAATTCATCAGAAAAGTGTTTGATGATTTCTTCCTCCACTCTGTTCTCTTGCATCTCTAGGTTTGATTGATCTATCTGCTAATTGCAAGGACATCCTTGTAGGCTTTAACTGTATTCCTCCAATTCGTTTCATCATTGACAATGGCATCAAACTTGCACTGGCTCCAAGATCAAGAGAGCTTCGCCCACAGATGATGCATTGCGTGGAAAATGTCAAACTCAATTTCATCATCTGCAACTCGAACTAGTAATTTGCCATTTTCCATGTCAATCCCCATTTTTGTTGTCCTCATAAAGTGTCTCCCTAATATGTGTGGGATCTTCGTATCTTCGGTAATATGAATGACAGCAAAATTTAACGGGGTCAACAATTTGTCCACTTTGACCAAAACATCCTCTGCAACCCCTTCAGGATATTTGATTGATCTATCTGCTAGTTGCAAGGACATCCTTATAGGCTTTAATTGTATTCCTCCAATTCTCTTCATCATTGACAGTGGCATCAAACTTGCATTGGCTCCAAGATCAAGAGAGCTTTGCCCACAGACACATTTCCAATAGTGACAGGAATTGTCACACTGCCTGGGTCTTTTGATATATGAGGAATGTTTGCTTGAAAAAAAGCGCTACAATTGGCGTTGAGTGAAACAACTTCCTTTTCCTGATAACTCCCGTTTTGGGACAACAATTCTTTCATGAACTTGGAGTAAATTGACATTTGCTCCAAGGCTTCAGCAAATGGGATATTGATTTACAGAGTTTTGAATATCTCCATGAATCTTGCAAACTGTTCTTCTTTCTTGGTTTTTAATGGAGCTACTGGGTAGGGTATCTTTTTCTCTAATAATGGGTATTGTTTTTCTTCTTTTCTTACCCCACTAGTCTCTTGTTTTTCTTCTTCTTTATTATTTTCTTTTTTCTTATTTATTATTATTTTTTGCTTTTAATATCTCTTTTTGTTTCTCAACTCCACCTACTATCTTCCTAGTTCGATTTGTGATACTTTCACAAAATTCTGACTTGACCAGATAAGTTCTTGTCAAGTTGTTGATTTGTTCTTCTATTTTAGTGAGAGCATCACTTGTGTTCTGCTGATGGTTGATACTAGTTTGCAAGAACTGGTTGAGAATTTTCTCAAGTTTGTCATGATAAGTGTGAGTTGAGTGGAAGGCATACACATTCTAGTTTTATGCACAATCATTACACCAAAAACTTGCTTTGTTGGTTTGTTTCATTTGTTTAGGTAGATCTTAAAGTTTTTGATGGACTGAATTGAGCTTGAGTTGAAATTCTTTGATGAATTGCTGAATTTCTTTTTGTAAATCAACATGCTGGTCCATTTCTGAAAAATGAGATCAAAACGAATCGTTTTGTCTATTTCCAAAAGAAAAGAGATTAGTATATAAAGAACACATAATTAACATCTTTGTGCAAAGTAAATTTCTGTGTACAAAAGCCAAAATAAATTTATGCACAATTATTTGATGAATGACATATAAATATGAAATGTTCTATTATTAAAGAAATTCTCCGGTAGCAGCGCCAATTTGTTGAAAGGTTATTTTCGAGGAGGCTTTCCCCTCTCAACAAATAGTCTTGCGGTAGTGCCAATTTTTTGAAAGCGGAATTCCTCTTCTTTGCTGTGTGTTTTCTTTTATTTTGGTAAGTAAGTGAACTCGGTTGTATTCTTTGTTCACCATCTCGGCTTTTGTTGAAATAAATTCCAACGCCGGTATAATGGTTTCAAGAATATTCCAGTTACAACTTCCTTTTAATAATCATGTGAATAAGTTATTCCTTCTTTGCCCCATCTCGTCTTTGTTAGAATAAATTCTAACGCCGATACAATGGTATCGAAGCAATCCCCTATTACATAATTATTAAGTACCTTTAAATACCATCTCGGTTTTGTGGAATAAATTCCAACACTGGTTTAATGGTATTCTAATGTAC
>NW_017719141.1:0-511 GCF_001865875.1 Lupinus angustifolius
TACTCCCTTTCGGGTTCCTTTTATTAACAAACCAAACTTCTTCCTTAAGGAAGGTTGGTATTAAAGAATAAATTAATGGTGGAATGTAAATAACAATAAATAAAAGTTAGTAAGTCAGCTTCATCGCTTTTGTATATTAAAAGGTGTTTCAACAAATAAATTTATTGATAACACTTTACTATTTTACAATTTACACCTCTTCCAAGATTCAATTGTAGTATAGTATAGGGTTATGTCAAACCACAAGGAATTGCCTAATAGAATGAATCATATGAACAAGTCAATCCACAAATAATGAGTTAAACATATTTTTGTTTTGATTTGAGTTGAATTGCATATAAACATTTAACAAGAAACATAAACTAAATATTAACAAATTCTTGAGTAGACGAGATCATTTTGAATGAGGAAAATATTTCTCAACTTCTTATGAATTTGAACTACTTAGACAAGTTCTTATGTTTTACTTTGATTAACTCCAAACACCAAGTTCTAAAATCCTCCTTTTAGT
>NW_017719142.1:0-19746 GCF_001865875.1 Lupinus angustifolius
TTTTTGCATCTCATTTGCCTTCTCCTTTTCTCCTCTTGAATTATAAACTAACATTACAAAACTTACATAAATAAAGCTCCTATGAACTAAGAACAAGAAGAGAGAACATCAGTGAAGAAGAATTTCAAGGCAAGATGGTGAATGATGTATGATGTCTCTTTGATTCGAATGAAATGCCTCCTATTTATAGAAATTTCCCTAGAGCCGCTGAGCTGCTTGTTTGCACAGCTTAGCAGCTGACCAAACCCTTCAGAAACTCATCAAAGCTAGTTGTGAGCTATGGAACCAGCTATGGTGAGCTACTTTGAAAAGCCTATGGTGGGCTACTTGAAGTGATGTCATTGGTGACTTCATGGTTTGCTTGATGGCTAAGTCAAGTCTGGGTGCATACCGCTTAGCACACATGTGGCACCGCTAAGCTGCTTGTTGAGCAGCTTTGACCTTGCTGACTGAGACGTGGCTTGGTGCTTGCAGACCTGGGCATGTGTCTAGTTCGTCGCTGAGCACACATGTGTCACCGCTGAGCTGCTTGTTGAGCAGCTTGGGCGTGTGCCAGGCTTGTGTCTGACCGTGCCAATCTTCAGTTCTGACCGTGTTAGGATTAGTCTGGTGCTAGGCTGAGCGGCCAAGCAGGTCCACTCAGCTGCTGGCTTGAGCAGCTTAGTCCAGATCAGGCTGGTGTCCAGGTCAAGTTGGTGTCTAGGTCAGCTCAGCGTGGCTTGGTCCACGCTCAGCTGCCTGCTTGAGCATCTTGATTTTGACTTCTTTCTAAATCCTACAAAACACATAAAAAATAAATACAAAGGCAAATATACAAGATTGTGATATTTTATACAAAAAGTATTGTTTTAAGTTGGTTTTTCTCAATTATGCTTAAGATAAGTGCCATAAAAGTGTATGAAATTTAGGTATGTTTGGCACTTATCAAACTCCCCCCAACTTAAAACATTGTTTGTCCTCAAACAAAAGGTAAACCTTATCCGAATTCACATTTGGCTAAACTTAAAGATGATCAACATGATTTCAAATGTTCCTAAGCATGTCAAAAATTAATTTCAATGAGATTTTTCATGATTTATGAATTTTGACACATAATGCTTCAAACAAGAAGTGTTCTTTGCACACAAGTTCAAAATTGGAACTTTTATGAAGGGTAAGTGTTTCACTCAGAAAATTTCAATCATTTGTTTGTAGTAACTTGAACTTGTTAATTGTCTCACCTATTCTCTTAAATTGCATAAATAATCAAAGATCACCAAGGTCTTTATTTTGGTTGTAATGAGGCTTAGTTTGGATAATGGTTTTCTAGATTTTCAATGCTAAGTTAAAAATAGAGCATTTTTGAAGAAATTTTTTTTCAATGGAGTACTTCACTCTTCTTTTCTCCATTATTTTTCCCAACCTCTTTAACTTTTGAAACTTGGCTTCTATTTTTCTCAATCTCTTTTTTTTTCTTTTTCATTTGTAAAGAGATTGAGTTTTTTATTTCTTTTAAGAAGCAAAGTCCACCAATTTTCCCCCCAACTTAATCCTTTCAAACTATTCTTTAAAATTTAATGCTCTCTTAGAGCATTTTTTTTTTCAATTCAGTTTCATGGGATAGTTTGAAAAATTATATCATTTGTTTGGCTCAAAGGGGCTAACCAAAGGATGATCCTAATTGGTTTTGGAATTTTTTGGCCTTTGGTTCAACTAATGAAAGAACATGCCTTGATCATTTCTTATCATTTTTATGCAATTAAGAGATTTAAAGACTCAAACACGTTTAATTAGACAAATCAAATGTTGATTCTCACTTTAATTATCACATGTGTTTGGCTCACTCCCTCACTTGGTTTGGTTTCACACTTTTTGATTTAAAAAAAATGTTTGCAAAGATCTTGTTACATAAAATTGAATTTTCAATTTGCAAAAATTTCAAGTTATGACATTATATGGTTTGTTCACAAAAGTTTAGCATATATCTCATTTTGCTCATTCAAATCTTAATTTAAAGTATTCTTAACATTTTCTAATCATGTGATCATGTTTCAAAAATTTTGTTTAGCCATTTTCTTTTCGGTTTTTGTAAAATCTTGAACAAACAAATTTACTTTTTACATATTTACACAATCTAAACAAGAAAATAATTTTTAAATTACATCAAGTCATTGTCCCCCCTTTTTAAATGAAGGCTTGTCCTTAAGCCTTAAACTATTTTTGGGACTTACTTGATGTGATTTAAAAATTGCTTAATTTTCTAAATAAAAATGCCTAACAAAAGACAATGATAAAGGAAGTAAATATTTACCAAATACTGGGTTGCCTCCTAGACAACGCTCTTTTAACGTCATTAGCTTGACGGCAAACTTTAGACGACATTATTCTGATTGCTCATTGATGATGGAGGCTGACTCATCACACAAATAATGTTTTAATCTCTGTCCATTTACCACCCAAGTTGCTTTTGTCTTGGGATCTTTCAGCTCAATTGTTCCATATTCTTTTACTTCGTTGATGACAAATTGTCCCGTCCATCTTGTTCTGAATTTTCCTGGAAGTATTTTGAGCCTTAAGTTGAATAGAAGTTCTTTTTGTCCTTGATAAAAAAATTTCTTTCTGATTCTGGAATCATGGTACTTCTTTGTTTTTTCCTTATATAGTCTTGAAGATTCGTATGCTTGGAACCAAATTTCTTCCAATTGATGTAATTGATCCTGTCTTGTAATATCTACTGCCTTCAAATCAAAGTTTAGAAATTTGAGAGCCCAATAGGCCTTATGCTCCAATTCAACTGGTAGATGAAAAGCTTAGCCATAAACAAGTTGATATGGAGTTTTTCCTATTGGTGATTTAAATGCAGTTCTATAGGCTCAGATAGTATCATCTAGTTTTTGTGACCAGTCTTTTCTTAAAGCAGAGACTATTTTTTCCAAAATTCTATTTAACTCTCTGTTTGATACCTTCGCTTGATCGTTTGTTTGTGGGTGATAAGGTGATGTTACCTTGTGTTTACGTTTATAAAATTCTAAGGTTCTTTTTAATTGGGAAATTATGAAATGAGATCCCTCATCACTTATCAATACTCTTGGTCTGCCGAAACGAGTAAAAATATTCTTTTTCAAAAATTTTACCACAGTTTTCGCATCGGCTTTGGGTGTTGCCAATGCTTCCAACCATCTGGAAACATAATCAACAACCACCAAAATATATTCATTTGAAAATGATGATGGGAAAGGTCCCATAAAGTCAATGCCCCAACAATAAAAAATTTCTATTTCTATGATATTTTGTAAAGGCATTTCACGTTGTTTCTCAAGTCCCCCAGACCTTTGGCATGCAACACACTTTTGGACATACATTTGGGCATCTTTATAATAGGTTGGCCAAGAGAATCCAGATTGGAGTACTTTGGCCACGGTTCTGTTCCCATTGTAATGTCCCCCATAAGCCGAATTATGGAGTGCCATAATATTTTTTGGGCCTCATTCTCATCAACACATCATCTAATAATATTATTGGTTCTTTCTTTGAATAGGTATGGTTCATCCCAGATGTATTGATTCACTCTTTTGAGAAAAAATTTCTTTTGCTGATAATTAACATGTTCAGGAATTATACTTGGGGCTTTATAATTGGCCATATCAGCAAACCATGGTCTTGTTTGAAGTTGAAATAGCTTTTCATCAGGAAATGTTTCTGCTATTTCTTGTTCTCTTAACGCAACTTCTTTATTTACCAATCTTGACAAATGATCTGCCACTTTTGTCGCGGATTTCTAAGTCAAATTCCTGCAAAAGCAAAACCCATCTAATCAATCGTGGCTTGGAGTCGGGTTCTTTTAGAAGATATTTGATTGCGGCATGGTCAGTATAAATAATTGTTTTTGCCCCAATCAAATAACTTCTAAATTTTTCCAATACAAACACTATTGTTAGCAATTCTTTTTCGGTTGTAGCATAATTGATTTATACTTCACTTAGAACTTTGCTAGCATAATTTATTGCATGAAAAACCCGTTCCTTTCTCTGTCCCAGAACTGCACCAACTGCATAATCACTTGCACCACACATTAGTTAAAAATGGGATTTCTAGTTTGGTGCAGTAATGACAGGAGCAGTTACCAAGCATAACTTTAAGTGATTGAATGCTTCTAAACAAGAATCATCAAAGTTAAAAACAGAATCTTTTAAGAGTAAATTGCACAAAGGCTTAGCTTTTTTGGAGAAGTCTTTGATGAACCTACGATAGAATCTAGCATGTCTGAGAAAGCTTCTGATTCCTTTAACATTTATTGGAGGAGGCAGCTTTTTGATCACTTCTATCTTAGCTTTATCAACTTCTAATCCTTTGGCTGAAATTTTGTGCCCGGGTACAATTCCTTCAGTGACCATAAAATGACATTTTTTCCAATTTAGAACCAAATTAGTCTGTTCGCATCTTTCCAAGTTTGTCAAGCAAGTTTCAAAGGAGTCTCCAAACACAGAAAAATCAGCCATGAAGACCTCGATGCATTTCTCCACCAAACCAGCGAAGATAGCCAGCATGCATCTTTGAAAAGTTGTATGATAATTACATAGTCCGAATGGCATTTTTCTGTATGCATAAACACCAATTGGACATGTAAATGCCGTCTTTTCTTGGTCCAATGGATCCACAACAATTTGATTGTATCCAGAGTACCCATCCAGGAAACATTAGAAGGCTCTCCCGACTAATTTTTCTAACATTTGATCCATGAAGGGCAAGGGAAAATGATCCTTTCTTCTGGTGGCATTAAGCATGCGGTAGTCGATGCAAACTCTCCAACCAGTAATAGCCCTGATTGGAATCTGTTCATTATTCTCATTTCTAATTACCGTCATCCCTCCTCTTTTCGGCACCAGTTGAACTGGACTTACCCATTTACTATCTGAAATGGGGTAAATCATACCATCTTCTAACTGCTCCTAGTCGGCAAAGAGATTGGCATACATCAGCTGTACCAATCCATACTTCATTTTAGAAGTCCTTTGGGTACCATATGGACTCCTGATCCTTATCATATATCTAGGTGTAAAACTGACAAATCCACCAACATTTGGCTGGTTCTTTGCCTTGTATCCTTCATCACTCTGTTGATTATTGACAATTGATTCTGATTTTTTCTTGGCTTTTCTCTGGGCTTTCTTTTTCTTTCGTAAAGTTTGTTCTAGTTCTAGATCGGAAGAAAATTCTACCTGTTTATTTTTACAATGCATGCACCAAAGGAAATGTCTTTGTTTTTCCACAAGAAAGTTAGTGATTAAGAATATACAATATTTATAATTTAAAGAAAGATTTTACATTGTTTATACAAATTTAAATTAATTTATACAAAAAATGAAAAAAAAAAAGATTTTTATACAACATTATTAATAATATAGTATAGTAAATAATAATTTCTATTATTTAAAAATTCCTCGGCAGCGGTGCCAATTTGTTGAAAGAGTTTTTTTGTCGTGAGACACTTTCCGATCGATTTATTTAGTGATTGGTTTATTCTTTTCTCGCCATCTCGGCTTTGTTGGAAAGAATTTCCAACGCCGACATAATGGTTTCAAGAATATACCATTTGACCAAAAACTTAGCTTTATTAAATTATTAACAACTTCATACCATCTCCTTATGAAAGGTTGGTAAAGAATAAAGAATAAATCAATAAATCAATAAATTGTTAGTTGCATAATTTAAATGATAGAATGTAAATGTTAGTTGCGGAAATGTAAATGACAAAAAGTAAAAGTTAGTAGTTAGATCACTCATTATGACTGTGTATTTTTCCTTTTCACAAAGATAAAATTTATGAATTAAATTGAACTTTGATTCGAGGTTTCTTTCTTTGTCAACAAATAAAATTTATTTGATAACACTTTACTATTTTACATTTGTATCTTTGTCAAGATTCAATTGTAGTATAGTATAGGGTTATATCGAACCACAAGGAATTACCAAATAGAACATTATTATAAACATGTTATATTACTAATAAAGATTGAACATATTTTTGTAATAACTATTTATTTTTTTATCATATTTTGTTATAACTATTTATAAATAAATAAAATTAATATTTATTTTTTATTTACGTAATTGAACTTCTGGAAGATATACAAAAATACATTTTTATTTGTTAGATGATTATGGTTTAATTGTGCAAATTAATACAAACATAATAGAAAAGGAACAAAAGAAATAAATCTGATGGAACTGTGATCCAATGCGCATGGGAGTAGCAATGGCGGCTGCATGTCGCACAACCAATGGTTCATGTAGGACGGACTCCATGTGGACGACTATGATTCGTTGTGAAGGAAGGAGCACTGGACTTATAGTGAACTCGCCTGCAGGTGAATGAATGCCAAGAAGGGATATGTGGATCTGCTATAGACGCGTCCATGCGAGTAGCGTTCACCCGCTTGAATGTTGCGACCTAACTGGACGTAGTGGTTGGTAAACTCATAATGTTGATTCTAGCACCATGTGGCATGCCATGAATGACTAGGAAAGAGTTGCACAATTCTTTTATTAAAATTGACCTCATTGGATTCGAACTGACACAATTTTTCTGTCTTTCTCTTTTTTTCTCTTTGGCCTTTTAGGACTTTCTAAAAATGCTTTTTTTGAACTCTTCTTTTCCCTTTTCCAGATCTCCCATTAAGAATCCTGATGACTTTTATTTAAATTAAATGATAATTAACTCACTTTCTAAAACTATGCTAACCATCTTTATCTCTAAATTATTTTTTGGAATATTAGGAATATCACGTGAGTTTTTATTTATTTATTTTCATAAATTCGATATAAATCATAAAAAATAATATAAAATAGTTTTAATTATTTTTATTTATTTAATATTATAATTTTGCAAATCAAAATAAAAACTACAGAACATTTTATTAATTTTGTAATTTTAGGAAAAAGGTGTGAGTTTCTATAAGCTCATTATTTATTTAATTTTTTAGTTAAGAAATCTAAGTTTTTTTTTTTTGAAATTATTTATATTGGAAAAAAATGTTTTGGGCTATTTCTAGACTGAACAAAAATGGATGTTCACACATAGAGCGCATACGATAGCAATAACCTAATGGCTTTAAGTCCAACAATTGGAGCAAAGGTTTCATCAAAATCTATACCTTCTCTCTTGTTGAATACATGGGCCACTACTATTCATTTAGTTCTCACAATAACATGCTTATCCTTAGGTCTAGGATTCTTCATAATAAGAATCCAGTACTCATCCTTGATTTTATCATGAATCTTGGATGGCTCAACTTAACAAGCAAAGGCCATGTTTTGACTGTAAGTATTAGATGGAAAATAAGATAGGGCTGAATTAGTGGTGTGGAGTGATGGTCAATTTTTCTGCTTTGATATCAGAACGATTTGCAGTGGAAATATTGCAGAAAGATTACCAAATAAAAAGCTCTGAATTAAAAGAGATAGAGTAGAGTAGAGAAAATAGAGAAAGAACACAAATGTTTTATATTGGTTCACCTTCTTGTCCACCAAAGGTTACATTCAGTGCTCTTGCAGCACGAGACATTTCTTTACTAGATATCTTGAGTTGTAATTATAATTTCACTCCCCGAGAATCCTTGTACCTTACACACTCCAAATACGAAACACCCTTGCAAATCAACCTTTCAAGTACTCTCTTTCCCCTTTTCATCTCACCCTTCTGATGACAAGTTTACAACAAGTTTTTAAGAATAAATTCTATGGTAGGATTGCTTTTACAAGATAGACAATTCTATAACTTGCAATCCTCTTACTCAGCATACTTAGTATACAATACTCTTGAAAGTAATTAAGTTTGAAAACTATAGATCTTTGCACTTGAAGCAACGTCAGAAAGAATCTGAAAGTTTAGAACAAAAGTTGCAAGTGAAAGTGCAGAAAATTATATTTGAAAGTTGTTCGTAATTCGTGTATTAAGTATGATTCAAATGAGGGTCTTAAGTAGCCTTCCAATCAGCCAATATACCATTCCATGAAGTTGGGACAGGATTTAAATGAAACATTTTAAGTTTGGAAGAAAGTTCTTCAGTTTGGATTTGAAAATCTGGTTATAAAAGCCATGTTTAATGGGTTACACTACAATTTAATTGATTGCCCAAACTCCATGTCAGTGAAATATTCGGTTACTGCAATGCAGTAATCGATTACACTATTAAAAATTGATGGGAAACACTTGACTCAGTTAGGAAATGTGTTACATAGTCCAAGTAACCTATTACTCACTATTACACAGTCTAAGTATCCTGTTACCTAGGTCAAGTAACCTGTATCTCAGGTCAAGTAACCTGTTACTTAGAATTTTGAAATTTGTTTTACTTTGGCTAAGAGTTTTCAATTTCATTTCAAAATAGTTTTTTACTTTCAAATGAGCATTGCGTACTAAACATATTAGAGTGTAAACGATAGAAGTACATATTGAAGACTTCGACTCTATTGGAAGCTCGATCTTCTTTTGTCTACAACATCTTCTTCCTTTTTCCTTCTTTTTATGTACTCTTGGTGTCTTCTCTAAACCGTGCCAATTTCAGGAGAAAGATCTTCTTCACAATCTCCGCCTTTTTGATGATGACAAACCGCCATGTTTTGAAATTGTAGTTTTTCTGAGATTAGCATATCAACATAGTTCATAAATTTTGACAATGTTTACTGTGTATGCTTGATGATTGTAAAATTATGCTACATTTGCATTGCATTTTAGGACATAATTAGGACTTTAGGATTGCTTTTAGCTTTTATTTCTCTTTGTTCGGGTTGAGCGGGTGTTGTTGGCTATGTTGGATTGGATGGATTAAAGCCAAAAAAGTAGAGTTTGGGTGCAAGAAGATGAGATTTGGTGTTGAGGTTATGCGAAGACCAATTGAAGGGCCAAAAGAAGTCATAGATGTTATATTATATTCCTATTTTTTAGATTTGTTTTGTTGGGCATAGCCCAATATTTTGTAATTAGGATAAATAGGGGTTCTCCCTCAAGGATGAAAAGACTTTACACTTTACACTTTATATTTCAATTCTCTAAATTAGAATTTGGTATTCTCTTCTCCATTATGAGTGAGTAAATCCCTTCATTTCTATGATTGGGGCAATGCCCTTTTACAATCAATAAACAATTGTTCTTACTTCTATTTCATTGAGTGTTATGATTTGAATCATTAAACTAAGTTTTATTCGTGTTAGTTGTTTGGCCAACAAACTGCACCTCTTAGATATGTTGGGGAAGGACCGAAAGGTGAACCCAACTATCTAACCATTCAGTTATTCAAACTGGAATCCTAATTCACGAGAGTTGTATTAGGATTCTCGGGGGTTTCTAGAATTCACCTTGAGTTGTTACGAAGTGATGGGATAGAAAGATCCAAGTAAACGATTTGATTGATAATTGTACCACGAGAGTAGGTGCGACTTCAATTAAGTACACATGTCGGAGCTCGAGAGAGGATAAAAAATATCAAAGAACAATCCACCCTCATAACTTAAAGTTCATGAAAAGGAGAAAAACAAGGATTTGCGAGCATAAGGCGGTAACCCTTATCCTGGAACTCTTCCTAAATTAGATTTCAATCTCTTTTTACTATTGTCATAATTATTCTTGTCAATTGTTCAATTGTTCTAAAGTCACTTTTAATTCCTATTTGAGTTAAGGATAAATTAATTGTTATAATTAAAGGATTTTTCCAGTCCTCGTGGGATCAATATTTTATTACTTAACGACATAATTGTGCACTTGCGCATTGCCTTATCAAGTTTTTGGCACCACTGTCGGGGATTGTGTCAAAATTTCTTTAATTCTCAATTAATTCATTACTTTACTCTAGTGTATTACGCATTTTCCTTTTTCTTGGTACCTCTTCAGGTTGCCCATTTGGTTTATGCAAAGTTCAAATTACTACTCAGAGCCAAAAAGCACTTTTCATATAAGAAATATTAAGAGAAAGACATGTAAGTATACAAACAATGGTTGGACGAGATGAAAAACCACTTCGCGACTATGCAGCCCTAATGCTCGTAGTTCTTGTCCTGGAATAATCCGCCCAGCTATTGAGGCGGAGAAATTTTCTTTGCCATCTGCTCTGATCCAAATGGTGATGCAAAACTAATTTGGAGGTGCAACTCATGAAGATCCTAACGCCCATATTGATTCGTTCTTGGAATTCTGTGAGACAATGAGGATTCATGGGGCTTCTAAAGATGCCATTCGTCTCTGCATGTTCCCATATTCCCTTAGAGACAGAGCTAACACGTGGCTAAGGAATCCAAATGCTGAAATTCAAGCAACATGGTGAACCTTGGAGGAGTCTTTTCTTAACAAATACTTTCCTCCTTCCAAAACTGTGCACTATAGGCACCTCATCCAAAACTTCAGTCAAAAGGATGGGGAGTCAATTGCTAAGGCCTGGGAAAGATTAAATGAGCTAACTAAAGCTTGCCCTCATCATGGTTTTCCACCTTGGATGTTGGTTTAGAACTTCTACAATGGGCTAGACTTTCCATTAGAATAATTGTTGGACTCTTTAGCAGGTGGTGCCTATATGTCCAAAGGAATTGATGTTGCTTTAAACATCATAGAGAATGTAGTTTCCAATCATCATCAATGGGCGAATGAGAGGAGACACCATCTAAGAAGAGACTCTGGTGCAAAATATTAAGGCAATCAGATGGAGAAGGTAATTTCCACAATGTAGAACCTTTCTCAAAGGTTTGGAAAGCTGGAAAAGTACAATGCTAATCCTATTGGGTCTACTACAACATGTAAGGGGTCTGAACAAAAGGGCATGAATGATCTGAATGCAAACAACTCACTGAACCTGTACATAGAGCTTAAGCCAATGAACAACCTGAATCATGCAATTACTATGACAACCAGGAAAGGAGTGGACAACAATTCAACCCACCATACAGGCAGAACAATCCCAACCTTCCCTAGAGGAGCAATAACACTTTAAATCATCAACATCAGGATGAACATGGTAATAGGAAACCTACAACAAGGTTTCCACGGGTAAAATCTTTTCCTATTGATCCCACTCTTATAACAATAATGGAAGGTCAAGAAAAATTACTTGGTAACCTTAATAAATTTCAAGAGGATCAAATCATGATTAATAAAAATGTTGCAAATATGTTAAATGGTTTTAATTCTAAGATAGAAAACCTAACCATCCATGGAAAAATTTTAGAAACACAAATTGCCCAGCAAGCTAACAACTTTAATAGGCTAATAGAGATGTTTCCAGGACAACCAGAGAAAATTCCAAATAATGAACATTGTAAGGCTATCCGATTAAGGAGTGAGAAGTAACTTAATGATGTTCCACGAACTAAAATTAATATTCAAGTGGGAGAAAAACATATTGAGACACAACTCCCTGAAGAGGAACAAAATTCTGAAAATGTGTCTATGTATGTAGCTCCACCACCATATGTACCACCATTTCCCTTTCCCCAAACAATTACAAAAGCGAAGTTAGAAAATAAATATGGAAAATTTTTAGATATCCATAAGAAATTATATATTGAACTGCCCTTCAGTGAGGCACTGTAGAAGATGCATGCGTACATGAAATTTCTTAAGGATATTCCATCAAAAAGAGAAGACTATAGGATTATGAAACAATTGCTTTAACTAGGGAGTGCAATGCTTTAATTCAAAATAAGTTGCCTCCAAAACTTAAAAATCCTGGAAGTTTCTCTATCCCTTGCTTAATTGGTAACACTAACTTTGACTGTGCTTTATGTGACTTAGGTGCAAGTGTGAGCCTCATGCCTTTATCCGTGTGTAAAACGTTGGACGTGGGTGAACTAAAATCCACTAATATATCACTTCAATTAGCGGATAAGTCAGTTAAATTCTCTCTAAGCATCATGGAGGATGTTCCTATCAAAGTGGGGAAATTTTAAATTCCAACGGATTTTGTAATAATAGAGGAGGAAGAAGATGCACAAATTCCAATCATACTAGGTAGACCATCTTTGGCTACCTCTGGTGCTATAGTTGATGTTAACAATGGAAAACTTTCTCTATGCATAGGGGATGAAAAGGTTGAATTTGATATAGCTAAATCTATTAAACAATCTTCTCTAGAGGACTCATGTTGTAGGGTTGATATGTTGGACCAAATAGTGAAAGAAGTGCCTAAAGTGAAATCTGAGGATCTCGTGGAGAGAAGTATGCTGGTACGTGACACTTCAAATTTTGATGAGGAAGTGGCTAAGGGTAGTGGTTCTATAAATGCAAGCTCAACACTCCCCTATAACCTGCATGAGGAAAGCTTGAGGGTCATACATAAATCTGATAATTGGGAAAAAGGGAAAGCACCTAAAACGAAAGTAAAAACACTCCATCCACCATCTAGTATGATTTCATGGGATCCTGCATGATGCACAACGATCAACCGTCAAGCTAATGACATTAAACGAGTGCTTTGTAGGAGGAAACCCACGTTGAAGGTACTTTTTTTTAATTCATTAATTTTAGTGGTTTAGTGTCGGCTTTAGTGCCTCCCTAAGTTCAGAGCCATTGTAAGGGGATGTATATAGTGTTGGCCACAAAAAAATCATAAACTCTAAAAAATAAAATAAAATAAATTACATGGAAAAGTGCTAACACGATAATGACTATTAGCTGCCTTATTCAAATATGATATTTGCACTAGTCCCTCTAGGACATATGGGCCTTTTGGGACCTTTTTCTCTTCTGTTGCAGATATTTCTACTACGCCCAATGAAGTCAACCACTTATAATTGGCAGATGAGTTAAGGACACTTCCTACCTAACCCGTGAGTTTTCTTTTTCTTTCTCTTATTGTTTAGATTTTTACATTGAGGACAATGTAAATTTCTAAGCTTGAGGGGGTTTTGCACTTAGATAGTTCATTCCCATCACGTATACCATATAGATTTTAATTTCTTTTAGCTTGAATATTCATCTTATCATGCATTATCATATGTGTCATATATCATTTAGCCCATGCTTTATTCTATATGTTGTCTATCTACTTTAAATGAAAAAGTATGCATGAATCATGATTGTTGATCTCTGACCCCCTTTGAAGAAAAAAAATTTTGATAGAATAATAACATGAAAGACATTAGATTTGACAATTGTGAATTAAATTTGGTTAAATAGAGGTTTTAGTTTCATAACTTCTACTGAATGTACCAAATGTGAGAAACTTGGGCCAAACACAATACGAGTTCTGATTTAAATTGACAATTGCATAAAACCCTTTTTTCTTTCATGAATGCATAATTTTCTATGATTGTACATTCTAGAACTTGAGTTGTGACTGTTTCAAGATTGAAGTCTGTCTGTATGCATTAAAATGATAGAGGCAAGTAGGACTTTTTCTTTTGACCTTCAACTACTTGCTATAAACATTGAAAACTCATTAGTTGCCCACTTTTGAGCCTGAAATTTAATGATTTTTCATAGCTACTCAAATGAGGGTTTGGGATAATTTATGATGTTTGGTTGAAGCAATAAGAAATGTAAAAAGGTCACATGTGATGAAAGAATCCATACAAAATGTGAAGAAGAAAATAAATTAATTAATTTCATCCCTTCTCTTTTAGGAAATCTCAAAAAAGAAAGAAATGCAAAGTGTACTAAAAGAAAAGGGACTGAAAAAAAGTATGGTGTAAGGAGAAAGATTGATTGCAAAAAGATCATATGATAAAGTAAGGCATATTAAGAGAATCTCAATGCTTCAATCAGATGTCTAAAATGTTTAAGTGTTTTGGGAAACATTTGTAAGCCTTTTGAATTACCCTTTCTCTGACTATCTCACCTTAAATCATTCACCTTGGCCCCATTACAACCATGTAAAGACCTCTTGATTTTTGCATGCATTCAAATACAGTCAGTGGCGATTTGGTCTGATATCAAGCCTATGATAATTTATTTTCATAAAAATTTCTGAGCAAAACACTATGACATTTAAACACATGAGAGATGAGAGAAGAGTGACCCTAAGTCATGCAGCTGTTATAACTCAAAGACTTAGCTTAAATTAAACTTCTTTATGATTTTCTTTTCGTGATGTCTGGATTGTTTCAAAAATAATATGATATTGCATGTTATTTTGGGTCATGGTTTCTATATCATCATTCATACATGATTGTGAAAATTAGACATAATACTTGCTTGAGGACAAGCAAGAGATAAGCTTGAGGGGATTTGACGAGTATGAAATTATGCTACATTTGCATTGCATTTAACTTGCATTTTAGGACATAATTAGGACTTTAGGATTTCTTTTAGATTTTATTTCTCTTTGTTCGGGTTAAGCGTGTGTTTTTGGCTATGTTGTGTAGTTTTGGTGGATTAAAGCCAAAAAAAGTAGAGATTGGGTGCAAGAAGATGAAAAACAGTGTTGAGGCTACGCGAAGACCAATTGAAGGGCCAAAAGAAGTCATAGATGTTATATTATATTCTTATTTTTTAGATTTGTTTTGTTGGGCTTAGCACAATATTTTGTAATTAGGATAAATAAGGATTCTCCCTCAAGGATGAAAAGACTTTACACTTTACACTTTAGATTACAATTATCTAATTTGGAATTTGGTATTCTCTTCTCCATTATGAGTGAGTAATTTCTTTTCTTTCTAGCATTGGGGTTATGCCTTTTTACATTCAATAAACATTTGCTCTTACTTCTATTTCATTGAGTGCTGTGATTTGATTCATTGAACTGAGTTTTATTCGTGTGAGTTTTCTAGCCAACAAATTACACCTCTTAGATTAATTGGGAAAGGACCGTGATGTGAACCAAACCATCTGGCCATTCAGTTATTCAAACTAGAATCCTAATTCACGAGAGTAGTATTAGGATTCTCAGGGTTTTTTATAATTCACCTTGTGTATGCTCCCCCTTTGTGTTTAAGATTGTGCATGAAATAAATTTTGATAGAAAAATTAAAAAATTTGTTTCTCCCCCTTTTAATTTCATCAAAAAGAAAGAGAACCTAGTTTTCCATCAGAATATATATACATATACTCCAAGGGTTACAATATATGTTGTCTTATTTTGAAGACAATGATAGAATTTCATGATAAAGATTATGAATTTGAATAATTGCACAAGCTATAAGATGATGAAATAATTTGAAGTACCAGAGTATTACAAATAAGTAAAGCGTAAGCAATTTATACATAAGCAAAAATGAAAGTTATAGTCAAATACAGAGAAAAAAACAATCAACGAGTTTAGTAGCAAAAACATCAAAACAAACAACCTATTGAAATCCTAGTCAAACTACTCTACGATTCTGGCTCAGTATGCTCCGCATCCAAATCCATATAGTCCAATCGATTTGACAATCTATGAAGTTTTGCATGAACTTGTTTATTTGCAACATCAAGAACATCCATCCTTGTGTTGATGTATCCTCAATGTGAGAAAAAGTCATTCATAACCATTTGATTGGAAGGCATTGAACCCTATGATGATGACTCAATGTGGAAAGAGAAGGTTTGTTGAATAGGAGGGTCAACAGAGGGATTTTTAGATTGAATAGTCTCATGATCAACATGATGCTTATAGATCATACAAGTGGTATCTCAAAATAATGCCATTTTGTGGATAACATCCACATGAATCTTATTTTCCCGAACATCAAGTAAGATCTTTGACTCTCCAGCAAGAGATACACATAATGCTTAAAAATGGCACTTATGATGAGATCATAAGGTAAGGGTCAAAAATCACATCTAAAGGCCCACATTTGTCTCATTACCATCAATGTGCAATTTATCGGGATATTATGCTTAATATCATACATCAGTTGTAGTTCTATATCGCAAAGTAGCGAATGAATTGAAATTTTTGGAACTATGATGTAACCAAGAAAGTAATGAAGTAAATAGTCCTCTATGTTTAGATTTCCAGCAGAAAGAATATTTTTGTTTTTGACAGCATCACCTATGGCCCTTTACTTACGCAATTCAATTTCCCTTTTAGAATATCTTTACATAGAGTATTAGAAATCCTATTTGTTATACCCGTCTAAATCATCGCATTGTAAGCCTGATTCTATTATAGTCCTTATGTACGATAAACTACCGCAAATTGAAATTAAAGTTCATAAATCTATGGAAAGTTCCTTGCCTTTGACAAATGAGAAGAGTTTATTCTTCTTGGAATTCATATTGCAGTGAAATACCTTGACAAGTTTCGGGTAGTAGGCACAGTGCATTTCACATAAGTTAAACAAGTTTTTTTTGCGCAAGAAGGCTGGGGAAAATGAAATCATCAGACTAAAATAGTGCAACTTACCAAATTTTGCAGCGAAAAGGGTTTGGTACATAAAATGCTCCGTGAACACCTTGCGTTGTTCCTGGTTAGCAAGAAGTCCAGCCAAGTCCAATGGATTAGTCTCACAAGAAATTTTTGCCTCTTTGGAGTCACATTGGTTTGTTGCTCTTGGTTTTGAAAGTTGAAGCCACAAAATAGAAGTTTTTGAAAAGCTAGGTTTTCAGATTTTGAGAATTGGGGCATTTTGATTTAAGCCACAGAACACGAAAATAAATGTAGCAATGTATTCGGAAATGAAAATGTGATTTGAATAGACTCGGAAACCACTCAAAACGGTTGATTATGACAGTTTTTCGAGATGGTGGGGGTTACAATGGTTTGAAGAGGTTTTAATGAGGAAGATGATGTTTGAAAAATGGAGAAAAACCTTTACATACTATGTAGTGTAATCGGTTACTCCATGTGAGTAATCGGTTACACAAATGCTTTGTTTTCAAATTAACCGGTTACATCAGGTGGGTAATCGATTACCATCTTCAATGTTTTAAATTTTTCGGCTATCTGATGCTTGGTAATCGATTACTTATGAGCAGTAATTGATTACATACCCGAATAATGTAAAAATAAGCATTTTTAAACATGTATAGGCACAAGTAGGCATATGATAATCATAATTAAGTAAAATATATAACCATATAAATTGGTTTTAGGACCACTAAGTTTCATTAAGTATGGCTAATTCTCATCTAATCATGTAAAATGGTTCTTTAGCCAGTGATTTAGTGAATATGTATGCTAATTGGTCTTGTGTATCAACAAATTCCAAGAGTAGATCTTTCTTTTGGACATGGTCTCTAAGGAATTGATGCCTTATATCAATATGTTTGGTTCGGGAATACATCACTAGATTTTTGGTGAGGTTTACAGCACCAATATTATCACATTTCAAGGGAATGGAACCCAAGTCTAAGCTATAATCTTACAATTGTTGCTTCAACCATAATATTTGGGCACAACAACTACCTACTTCTATATATTCTGCCTCATCAGTACTTAGAGAATCACAGACTTGCTTCTTACAAGACCATAAGACTAGAGCATTTCCTAGAATATGACAAGTACTACATGTACTTCCTCTCAGTTTTGCATCCAACAAAATGTAAATCGAAATATCCCATCAAATAACATAAAATTATTTTTGGATACCATAGTCCTACATCAGATGTGCCTTTAAGATATTATAGAATTCTTTTAACGACAGTAAGATGTGACTCTTTGAGTTTTGACTAATAACATACACAAAGACATACCCTTAACACTATATTAGATCTACTTGCAGTAAGATAAAGTAGGGAACCGATCATACCTCGATGCATAGAAATATCAACAAATTTTCTAGCATCATCAGTAATCCATGTCAAAAGTTTTAGCAGATCCCTACAATATTTAGATTGACTGACAAAGAAACTATCCTTAAGTTTTTGATTTGTAGTCCAAGAAAGTAATTTAATTTTATTATCATGGACATTTCAAACTCCCTTTGCATCATTTTAACAAAATCACTTGCTGTCAATGATGCATTTGTCGGGGTAGAAAGCCACAAGGAACCCTTTGTCACAAAGTTGATTAAGGCTTAGTAAATTATGCTTGTGCCCTCCACGTATAGAATTCCTTCTGTTGTGGTTGAAGGTGACTTCCCGTCTCCACCAACTCCAAGAATTCTTCCTTTGTTGTTGTCACTATATGTGACATAGCCCTTGTCCATTGGATTAAGGACAAATAACTTCCCTTTGTCACTCACCATATGTTTTGAGCAGCCGCTATCCAAATACCATAAATCACCAGCGTCTTCCAAACATTCCTGCAAAACAGGTTAAGTAATATTAGGTATCCAGTTCAGTTTGGGTCCTAGAGGGTTAGCACCTTCCTCTATCCATTTAAAATGGCCTAGGGGTACACCATATTTTTTAATCATGCAAGTGTTAGGTGTATGCCCATGATTTTTACAATAAATGCAAATGAGTTGATGCTTTTTTATCCTAGTTTTAGATTTAGAAACATTATTAGTATGGATACTTTAATGTTTTAATCAAAGTTTATTAAGTTTAACATATTCATTATGCAATTCATTAAAGGCATTTTGTAAATCAAAAGGAGATGGCTTATCTAAAAGTTCAGTTTCACTTATCTCCTCATCATTAGAATAATGAGACGTCATGATGGTTAGATGAGCTTGCTCCTCATTCTCTGGTTCTAAAGTGGAACACGTGTTATGGTCTTCCCATGCCATGTAGCTCCTGACCTACGCATAGTTTTTTTGAAGACTCCAAGATCACACAAAAAGAAGGAAAAAGGAAGAAGATGTTGAACACAAAAAAAGATCAAGATTCAAATAGAGTCTAAGTCTTCAATATGTACTTCTATCCTTTACACTCTAATATGATTAGTAAGCAATGCTCAAATGAAAGTCAAAAACTATTTTGAAATTAAATTGAAAACTCTTAGACAAAGTAAAACAAATTTGAAAATGCTAAGTAACGAGTTACTTGACCTGAGTAACAGGTTACTAGACCTAGGTACCAAGTTACGTGGACTGTGTAATAGTGAGCAATAGGTTACTGGGACTATGTAACATGTTACCTAACTGAGTAAAACGTTACCCAACAATTTTTACATAGTTTAACCAATTACTGCTTTGTAGTAACCGATTATTTCACTAACAGGGAGTTTGGGTAATCGATTACATTATGGTGTAACTGATTACATAGAGCGGTTATAACCAGATTTTCAAATCCAAACTATATTGCAAGATTTTGGTAGGAAGATTGAAAGGAGTCATGGGGTCCTTAATTTCTCCTACTCAGTCTACCTTCGTTCAAGATAGGAATATCTTAGATGCAACAGTGGTTATTAATGAGATTATTCATTCGGCGAAGAAGGACAAGGATGGATGTTTCTTATTTAAGATTGACTTTGAGAAAGCATATGATTCTGTTGACTGGAATTTCTTAGATTATATGCTTTTTCGATTTGGATTCTCAGCGAAGTGCAGGAGATGGATTTATGTTTGCCTTTCTTCAACCTTTATGTCAGTTCTAGTGAATGGGAGTCCTACAGCCCAATTTTCAGTTTCTAGAGGAATCAGGCAAGGGGATCGATGGCGCCTTTCTTATTTCTTATGGTAGCAGAATTTTTTACTAGAATGGTTCGCATGGCTAGATGTGTCGGCCTTCTTGAGGGTTATAAAGTTGGAGGAGGAGGGGTTGAAGTGTGTGATCTTCAATTTGCAGATGATACAATAATGGTTTGTAAGCTAGTTGTGAAGAATCTTTGGTGCATTGATGAGCAATATATTACACACTATTCATAACCTTAATTTAGCATGATTGATGATTCTTGGTGCCTAATTAACTTTGTTTCACATGGTTTAGTGTTTTAGACTTTATTGGACTAATATTCCTAAAATGAGTTAATTTGG
>NW_017719143.1:0-411 GCF_001865875.1 Lupinus angustifolius
TCACTTCCTAGTACTGCAGTTTTAATTGTTATATTATTTGTATCGGGTACGGCCTCGATCAAATTTGGCGCCGCTGCCGGGGATTATCGGTTCTTGTCAAAGGTTCTTAGTATAGTTTAGTGTGTGTCTTAGAATAACCATTATGTTTGGGTTTCAAAATATGCTTGTAGCATTCACTGTTTGTTGTTTGTTGTCTTGTTTAACTATTTGTGTGTTGGTCGATTCGGGTGTATGTTGGTTAATATAGTTGGGGTTGAAATTTTTGCATGAAACTTTGTTTCCACACTTATTTCATCACATATTGAATACTGGATGCATCATAGCCAATCACCTTGCTGCTGGTTGTGAGATACAAACAAGTAGTGACTAGTTTTACTGTTGATTTTCTATTTTTGGCATAACTTTGGAATC
>NW_017719144.1:0-449 GCF_001865875.1 Lupinus angustifolius
TTTTGCATGAAACTTTGTTTCCACACTTGTTTCATCACATATTGAATACTGGATGCATCATAGCCAATCACCTTGCTGCTGGTTGTGAGATACAAACAAGTAGTGACTAGTTTTACTGTTGATTTTCTATTTTTGGCATAACTTTGGAATCGTTGATCAGAATTGAACATATTATATATGCATTCTAGGTAGAAAAATGAGACGGATCTTTCTCTACACACTATGTCTAAAGAAGCCTACCTGAAAATCCAAAAAGAGTCTGTTTACTATTTCTTTTTTATTTTACAAGTTTATTTTTCCAATTGCTTTGATTTTGTTGCATTTAATAAAATTAGTTAGGCTTTGAGTTTTGTCCTAAAACTTTTTGTGTATGTTTCCTATGATATTAGGATTTTATTGATGCAAAGTTTTGGTTGATTACTGAAATTTAACATGTATTTCCCTTACTG
>NW_017719145.1:0-406 GCF_001865875.1 Lupinus angustifolius
CACATTGTATGTTCCACCATGAAGCCTCGTGATGTCCAAGAAGATCACATATGTTTGAAAGCATTCCCACATTCACTTGAGGGTGCTTCGAAAGATTGGTTGTATTACTTGGCACGTAGTTCTATTACTAGTTGGGATGACCTGAAGAGAATCTTCCTTGAGAAATTCTTTCCTGCCTCCAGGACCACTGTAATCAGAAAAGATATTTCTGGCATCAGACAACTACATGCAGAAGGTTTATATGAATATTGGGAGAGATTCAAGAGACTTTGTGCAAGCTGCCCCCATCATCAGATCTCTGAACAACTCCTCCTGCAATATTTTTATGAGGGTCTGAACAACATGGAGAGGAATATCATTGATGCTGCTAGTGGTGGTGCACTTGGAGATATGACCCCTTTTGAGG
>NW_017719146.1:0-450 GCF_001865875.1 Lupinus angustifolius
TGAGCATATGTGATTTCCTTAATGATTTTGATTCTATGTCATTGATAGACTCATACACTTGTCATACATGCACTGATTCTGAAATGTGTAATTCTTGTATTGATGAGTTTCTGCATATTTCTGTTGATCCAAATGTTGTAGAATCAGATTACACTAACCCAATTGCTGCAGAAATCATACAGCAATTTGATTTACTTGTCCAGGTACAAGCTGCAGAATCTATGTTTGCTACTTTGCTTCCATCTGTTTTGCAGGCACCTGTCTTGGAGCTTAAACCTTTGCCTGAAAACCTCAAGTATGCTTACTTAGAGGATGATGAGAAGCTTCATGTTATTGTTTCCACCTCCCTTGATGCTGATTAAGAGGAGAAGTTGTTGCAAGTGCTGAAGAAGCATAAGAAGGCAATTGGTTGGACCTTAGTTGATATTCCTGGTATTAGCCCATCTCTGT
>NW_017719147.1:0-396 GCF_001865875.1 Lupinus angustifolius
TCTTCCACTATCCAACCTGTTGCAAAAGGAGGTGGTCTTTGATTTTGATGAGAGATGTAAAGAGGCATTTGATTGCCTCAAGACAGCCTTGACCACCACTCCTATTATCCAGGCACCTGATTGGACAGCCCCTTTTGAGTTGATGTGTGATGCTTTTAATTATGCATTGGGGGCTGTCCTTGCTCAAAAAGTGGACAAACTGCCTAGGGTAGATTATTATGCTTCTAGGATTTTAGATGTTGCACAAGCAAATTACACCACAACTAAAAAAGAGCTTTTAGCTATTGTATTTGCTCTGGATAAGTTTAGGTCTTATTTGCTTGGTTCTAGAATTGTTGTTTTCACTGACCATGCAGCTTTGAAGTTCCTATTGAAGAAAGCTGATTCTAAACCAAG
>NW_017719148.1:0-697 GCF_001865875.1 Lupinus angustifolius
TCTTCTATAGTGGGTGGTCATCTTAGTACCCAAAGGACAGCACGAAAGGTGCTTGACTCTGGATTTTATTGGCCCACCATCTTCAAAGATGCGTGGAGGATTTGTAGCACTTGTGAGCAGTGTTAGAGAGCAGGTGGTACCCTTTCTTGGAGACAAGAGATGCCTCAACTACCTATGTTGTTTTGCGAGGTATTTGATGTCTGAGGTATTGATTTCATGGTATTGATTTCATGGGTCCATTTCCTGTTTCTTTTGGCTTTTACTATATTCTACTTTCTGTTGATTATGTTTCTAAATGGGTGGAAGCTAAGGCCACCAGTACTAATGATGCTCGGGTTGTTATGGATTTTGTTACGTCTCATATTTTTTGCAGGTTTGGCACACCCAGAGCCATTGTTAGTGATCAAGGCACCTACTTTTGCAATAGATCCATGCAAGCTATGCTCAAGAAATATGGGGTTGTTCATAGAGTTTCCACACCTTATCACCCCCAATGTAATGGGCAAGATGAGATTTCAAACAGAGAGATAAAGAGGATTTTGGAGAAGATGGTGCAGCCTAACAGAAAGGATTGGAGCAACAGACTTGAAGATGCTCTTTGGGCACATAGGACTGCTTACAAGGCACCCATAGGGATGCCCCCTTATCGGGTTGGCTTTGGTAAAGCATGTCATCTTCCTATAGAGATAGAACATCG
>NW_017719149.1:0-28987 GCF_001865875.1 Lupinus angustifolius
TCTTTTACTCTTGTGTGTTTGAATTTGCCCATTTCATTGCATCTCCTAGATTCCATTGTGAAATATGTGATTTTCTTAGGTTTGTAGTTTTTGTGATCTTCTTGCATGACTCACTTTGGTGCATATTGGTTAGCATAGCCTTATTTCTTGATTTTCCCAGGAGTGCAAAAGGTTAAGTGTGGGGGTATTTGAAGAGCAATATATTACACACTATTCATAACCTTAATTTAGCATGATTGATGATTCTTGGTGCCTAATTAACTTTGTTTCACATGATTCAGTGTTTTAGACTTTATTGGACTAATATTCCTATAACGAGCTAATTTGGGATTATTTGGCCTGATTAAATCTATTATCATTTTCAGATCACATTTGGCACCAATGGCATTTTGGGCATTATGGAAGTCGAAGATATATGTTGAAGTGAAGATTGTATTTTTAATTTAGGAGTTGTTTTTATTGTAATTTGGCTTTGGGCCCATCGTTTAGGCCCAAATCGTTTTATGTGTGTTGGAGGGGTTAAATTCGGATTCCCACTCCAAACACACACACTTGACTTTTTGCCTCATTTTGAAACACATTTCTGTTTTTCCCTCTTTGTTGCTAGGGTTTCACTCTTCTTCATTTTCTCATTTTCGGTTTGCTCTTCCATTGCCATGGAAGGCTAAATTTCTGGACTAAGTTCCTTTGGTAATGTATCACAACTCTTGAGGTTTTGTTATTAATGCATTTTCGGTTTCTTTATTGTTGATTTGTTATATCTTTTCTGAATATGGTTTGCTTAATGCCATTGCTTAGAAACTGGTTGGTTGAGTTTATCTTCACTTAGTTGATTTACTCTCCCTAGTGCATGAATGCTTAGTTCGTGTGAATTTGTTAATCGTTTCATACCTTTACTGATTTCGCTTAGTTTGATGTTTAGGTTCTGGAACTTTGAATTGATTATCGCTTAGTTAATTGATTCTCAACAAATTCGGAAGTTAATGGTTGGAATCTGAAAATAATCTTTTAAAACCGAGGATTAAGTTGTGAACAAACGAACCAAAGGGATTTAGTCGTTTTATTACATTGTTTAACTACTGTTTCTGAATTTGATTTATGATCATACTATCCAACAACAAAACCCCCCTTGTGTGTGTGTGAGTATAAGGTGTTTGACGCTTTGCCTGAAAGATAATCCTTGGGAAACGACCTAGGAGTCACTTCCTAGTACTGCAATTTTAATTGTTATATTATTTGTATCGGGTACAGCCTCGATCAAATTTGGCACCGCTGTCGGGGATTATCGGTTCACCTTGTGTATGTTCCCCCTTTGTGTTTAAGATTGTGCATGAAATAAATTTTGATAGAAAAATTAAAAAATTTGTTTCTCCACCTTTTAACTTCATCAAAAAGAAAGAGAACCTAGTTTTCCATCAGAATATATAGATATATACATATACTCCAAGGGTTACAATATATGTTGTCTTATTTTGAAGACAATGATAGAATTTCATGATAAAGATTATGAATTTGAATAATTGCACAGGCTATAAGATGATGAAATAATTTGAAGTACCAGAGTATTACAAATAAGTAAAGCGTAAGCAATTCATACATAAGCAAAAATGAAAGTTATAGTCAAATACAGAGAAAAAAACAATCAACGAGTTTAATAGTAACAACATCAAAACAAACAACCTATGCAAATCCTAGTCAAACTACTCTACGATTCTGGCTCAGTATGCTCCGCATCCAAATCCATATAGTCCAATCGATTTGACAATCTATGAAGTTTTGCATGAACTTGTTTATTTGCAACATCAAGAACATCCATCCTTGTGTTGATGTATCCTCAATGTGAGAAAAAGTCATTCATAACCATTTGATTGGAAGGCATTGAACCCTATGATGATGACTCAATGTGGAAAGAGAAGGTTTGTTGAATAGGAGGGTCAACAGAGGGATTTTTAGATTGAATAGTCTCATGATCAACATGATGCTTATAGATCATACAAGTGGTATCTCAAAATAATGCCATTTTGTGGATAACATCCACATGAATCTTATTTTCCCGAACATCAAGTAAGATCTTTGACTCTCCAGCAAGAGATACACATAATGCTTAAAAATGGCACTTATGATGAGATCATAAGGTAAGGGTCAAAAATCACATCTAAAGGCCCACATTTGTCTCATTACCATCAATGTGCAATTTATCGGGATATTATGCTTAATATCATACATCAGTTGTAGTTCTATATCGCAAAGTAGCGAATGAATTGAAATTTTTGGAACTATGATGTAACCAAGAAAGTAATGAAGCAAATAGTCCTCTATGTTTAGATTTCCAGCAGAAAGAATATTTTTTTTTTTGACAGCATCACCTATGGCCCTTTACTTACGCAATTCAATTTCCCTCTTAGAATATTTTTACATAGAGTATTAGAAATCCTATTTGTTATACCCATCTAAATCATCGCATTGTAAGCCTGATTCTATTATAGTCCTTATGTACGATAAACTACCGCAAATTGAAATTAAAGTTCATAAATCTATGGAAAGTTCCTTGCCTTTGACAAATGAGAAGAGTTCATTCTTCTTGGAATTCATATTGCAGTAAAATACCTTTACAAGTTTCGGGTAGTAGGCACAGTGCATTTCACATAAGTTAAACAAGTTTTTTTTGCGCAAGAAGTCTGGGGAAAATGAAATCATCAGACTAAAATAGTGCAACTTACCAAATTTTGCAGCGAAAAGGGTTTGGTACATAAAATGCTCCGTGAACACCTTGCGTTGTTCCTAGTTAGCAAGAAGTCCAGCCAAGTCCAATGGATTAGTCTCACAAGAGGTTTTTGCCTCTTTGGAGTCACATTGGTTTGTTGCTCTTGGTTTTGAAAGTTGAAGCCACAAAATAGAAGTTTTTGAAAAGCTAGGTTTTCGGATTTTGAGAATTGGGGCATTTTGATTTAAGCCACGGAACACGAAAATAAATGTAGCAATGTATTCGGAAATGAAAATGTGATTTGAATAGACTCGGAAACCACTCAAAACGGTTGATTATGACAGTTTTTCGAGATGGTGGGGGTTACAATGGTTTGAAGAGGTTTTAATGAGGAAGATGATGTTTGAAAAATGGAGAAAAACCTTTACATACTATGTAGTGTAATCGGTTACTCCATGTGAGTAATCGGTTACACAAATGCTATGTTTTCAAATTAATCGATTACATCAGGTGGATAATCGATTACCATCTTCAATGTTTTAAATTTTTCGGCTATCTGATATTTGGTAATCGATTACTTATGAGCAGGTGAGTGGGGTGGTATGTGAGAACACTATTTGTGTGGTTACCATCATAGATGCAACATAAAAACAATTCGTGGATATATAGTTCCCTATGGAGAAGACCCCAGGAGAAGACAAGGGGTTGGCTAAACTTTAAATAGATTATTCTCAATCAGGGCAACATGATTACAGCATAAATATTACGAACACAAATCTTCTCCATTAATGAAAAGGTAAGTATATGACTTTACATGTATAGCAAAAATATTATTTCATTGCATATAAAAAGATAAAAATGATTTATCATATTATTATTTCTTTTGTTTTTTTGTAGTACTTGCCTCTCCATTGATCCTTATTCAAATATTAGCACCTCCCAACCAACGTTTTCTTTTCTCTTTTTCACTGTTACACCATTCTAAGTTCCAACAAAAACCACTCTACCCTTTCATGTTCTACATTATCTTCACCAATTAAAATGTAACCTCCTCACGAATGAGATTTGCTCTTGCTTTTCAACACATTTTGTAACGACAAGAATAGGATAGAGAAGTACATAATTTTGTTTTTCAATTTCTTTCTACTATTTTCTCAAACTCTCCCTTTTTAATCAAATTCTTTTCACTTTGAGATTCTTTAGGCGTCCCCCTTCTCTTTAGCATTCGTCTTCTCTAACTGCGCTTTCAGTCCCTTTCTTCTTTTTTCCTTCGGTTACTTTATTTGGTAACATAGATACATATAACACATTATATTTAAAGACAAATGTATATAATTATGTTTCTTAGTATTATTATTTATGACTAAATTTTAATTGAAATTAAATTTTTAATCTATTGACAAAATTTTATTGATTATCTACATATACATATATCTTCAGACAAATCTTTCTTGTTGTAACATCCCCAATAAGTATGAACTTTGTAAAAAACGTCACTATTAAATATTAGAAAAGTTTTATTAATGATTCTCTAAAAATGTCCTAGCTCAAGGCTAAAAATTGAACACTCAAAGGAAATAACATTGATCATGAGACAATCAAATGCACTTTTCAATTTTATGTTGATTTGAAATTTTGTATTTTTTTTTACTTATTTTAAAAAATTAGCTCGGACAAATTAAGGATTCACAATATCTTATAATCATATTAATCTCTTTATTATTTTTTAATTAAATATATGATATTAATGCATGAATTAACTTATTTGGGTTGTTATGTTGTGTGTTTCTTTCCATAAATGTGATTGGTGGAATATAGTGTGGGATGTAAATTCGCATAATCAATGCATTAGTATATACTCCTTAAAAATATATACTATTGAAAATACAACTTTAACCTAAGAAAAGGAAATATTTGTGAGTGTAAGAGTAGTTGACTTTGTCGAGGGTCTTCAAATAAGGAGAAGCTTTCAATTTGATCTCAGGTTCAGCTAGGTTGGAGATGGTGCACTATCTTGTGCAACAAGTTTAGTCAATGCATTCTTGATCACAAATTGGAATTCTCTCTATCTTCTTGGATTTTTTCAACTTCAACTATGATTGTTTTTAGTCAAATCCAACAATAGTGCTCTTAAAACCAAACTTTAACTAATGAATGCCCCAACAAAAATGATTGTTATTGATACATCATATGCAAGAACTGAAATATATTTAAAAAAAATTAAATTACTTATATTGAAATGCAACCTATAACTCAAAATGATGCATGAAATGTAAGTAATGTTAACTTTAAACCTACATTGCTTAAAAATACAAGACATGCATAAGAAGATGTGTTTGATTTATTTGGGATGTATGAATGGAATGATATTGCAATTATTGATGAATCTAATGCATGATGGTGCATGAAATGTAGCTAAGGAATACATGCAATTTTTCTTTTTTCTTGAATGCATGAGACTAATTAAAAATGCAATTTGGGATATGAATGTTTAGGATGCATGAATATAACTATTAAAGATATATTTGAAATGTTTATGAAATTATTTATTTTTGCTTTTTTATGAGGAGATTTGTAGCAATGAATAAAATGATATGAGAAGATTATAATGCATGATATAGTAAGATTATAATGCATGAAACACAATGTCTGAATGATTTATGTTTGATTAATGAATGAATTAGTATATGGATTTATCAATGAGTGAATGAATGAATAAGTGAGTATATGTATGAATGAATAAATAGGTGTATGTATGAATGATGTATATTTCCTTATTAAATACATGTCAACATGAATGAATGATATGTTTTTATTGTTGGATGCAAGTATAAATTAATGAATAGATAAATAAATAGAAAATTGTATGAAAATATATATTTTTTCTTTTAAAATGCATGAATGAATGAGTGAATAAATAGAAAAATGTGTGACTAACATATTTTCTTTTTAAAATGCATAAATGTATGAAAGAATGAGTCAATGATTGCTTGAGTTATATATATTTGAATGCATGAATAAATGGAGGAATAAATAGAAGAACATATAAAGAAAGTAAATACATAAAAAGGAATAAACAATAAAATTAACTGAGAAGTCAAACAAGGTGAGGGGGTATTAAGTCCATGTAGTTAGAAGTTTTAGACCTGACTCTCTTTTAAAATAATTCAACTAGAATCGTCAACTGTTGTGCCCTAATTTTCAATTAAGCATCGGTTACATGATGTCTTTTGAGTCACCACTATGTTTTGCTATCAAAAGATAGAAAACATATTTAAGCCCACTTTTAGGAATATGTTGCTCTTTGAATTTCAAATTTGGATTCCAGAGTGGTTACAGATTGATGAAGTTACTAGCACCCCGTATACTCATACTAGACGGTACCCTCACTAATTTCTCAAACTAATTTATACCCCTAAAATTGGATCTGACAATATATGATATTTCTTGAATGTATCCCCATGAGCAA
This sequence comes from Lupinus angustifolius, assembly GCF_001865875.1. Taxonomy (NCBI): domain Eukaryota; kingdom Viridiplantae; phylum Streptophyta; class Magnoliopsida; order Fabales; family Fabaceae; genus Lupinus; species Lupinus angustifolius. The sequence goes on from NW_017719149.1 coordinate 6,174, forward strand.
TAAGGAATTAAGTCTACATAGTTCTGTAGTAGAAAACTATTTGTTGGTTGAGTTTATTTTATTTTTAAATTGGAGGACATGTTTTAATTTTAATATGTTGTCCCTACTTAAATGAGTAAAGTAAAACTCTAATATCTAATATCTCATCACGTATTAAGGAGGGAAAACTTAATTAAAATCTCATTATTTTTAATGTTTGAAAGTTTTTTAGAAATGTGTAATTAATTGTTCATAAATTTAAATAAAAAAAATAAAAAAAAGTGAAGTGCAACCCTCATATCCAACACCACATCATACCTTAAAATTGTAATACTCATATTGATTCGACTGTAAAACTAAATATATATGAAATGCTTTTTTGGATAGAAATTTCACAACCTTATAAAAATCTCAAAAACTATTGCATTTAAAGTCACATAAAAATGACTATAATGTTTTCATATTTTTATTTAATAAAAAAATCAGAGGGGAATCACTTAAACTTATTTTTTTAAATGGAATATCTATATTATTAGGTTAATAAATATCAACTAAAGCAATTAAAACCTTTTTTTACTTTTTATTTAGAAATAAAATGAAAGTTGTATGGGGAAATAATATCACACTATTATTGAGTCAATTAAGTACTCTTTAAATACCATTTATTTATTTTTATTTATAAAGGAAATCAAAACTTGAGAGGAGAGTTGACTTTGAGATTGTATTTGACTAATAAATGTCAATTAAGTCATTTAAACCCCCTTTTATATGAGTAAAAAATCTAACATTATTGTCTTCCTCAAATTATTTTTGAAAATAAAATCTTTCCTTTTCTATTATTATTTTGAAGAATGAAATCCTTTTAAAATATTTTACCACCTTGTTTTGTTTTTATTATGTATTTCCATTTTTTACCATTTTATTAAAAAATGTTTTTGTCAAAAATCAATTTTTTTTTTTATTTTGGGCAGGACAAAATTGGATGTTCGCGTTGTATTATTCTACTTAATACTATAGTTATTATAATATAGTGACTTATGATTGTTATTTCTAAAATAAGAAAATGAGTAAGTGAGAAATAAAAGTTGTGGGTGACATACCTAGTGTAATATGTCAATTAATGGTTGGTAGTGTCGTACAACAACAAAATTTGAGAATATGCATATAACGCCATTAGACCTTATGATTATGCTTCAATGGGCAATGTGAACAAAGGAAGAGAATAGTTGCACATATTTTGAGCAATTCCATTGGGATTCTCTAATGTTTCTCTGTATCATTTTTTAGTTTTTGTCTGCTGTATTTCTTTATTTTTGTATGTTCTCACGTGTCGGTTTTTCCTTCTATTTATAGGAGGGTTTAGACGCATTTTTGTTCAGAGGGAGTCCCCCATGAATAATGTGGGTTGAAATGATATCTCATCATTATTGAATCAATTAAGTGTTTAATAAAACCATTTAAAACTTTTTTATTGTTATTTTAAAACTAAAACTAAAATTGGGAGAGAAAATTAATTTGAGATGGTATGTGGCCAATTTTTAGCCAATAAGTGATAATCAAGTTATTTAAACCTCATTTTTATATGAGTGAGAAATCTAAAATTTTGTCATTTCTCAAATCAAAATCTTTCATTATATTTTTTATGTAATCAAGTCTGATTAAAAACATTTTTAACAAAAATGATCCACTTATACTTTTATTTATTTATTTATATATATATATATTTATTAATTTTACAAGTGCACGAGTCGAATAAAATTGGGTATTCTTATTAACTAAAGTTGTCTATCAAACACTTGTAGAACAAGATAAGTGGCCAACTCTTGGTCTAGTGGGAAACTAAGTCTCACTTGGTTCTCAATGTACCAATTATCTTGAGCACATGAGGGCCCACAAGACTTTCCTCCACCAATGTAAATTGCTAAAGTTGTTTGGAGACTTCAAACCTCATTTGCTTAGCTTTCCCTTGAAATATCTTGTTTAAGTGAATGAACATGTTGCTTCTTAAGCTTAGAGTTCATAGAAGACAACATGGGACAACTAACATCTAGAGCATCATCCTCATACTTATTATAAGCATTTTTGTTAGCTCTTGAGGCATTCTCAATGGGGGCTCAGAAAGTGGCTCTTCTAGAACACTATACTTTTCCTCTTGTTTGAGGACAACCTTGAAGTTTCTATACAATAAGTTACTTGTTGAGTTTGTTATCGTTGTTATTTATCAACTCTTACTATTTGATTCATGAAATTGGTTCAATTAAATCAAACTTATATTTACATATATAATCATCTAAGATATCTATTTCTCCTATTCTTAAGTCAACTTTGGTTGATCGCTTCATAGTAGGTTATTTGGGTAGGAAACTTGTTTTTAATTGTATCCCATACAACTCTTGGATAGTTGGGTGAATAACATTTATTATAATTTACCTTATGAACAACAATTGAATATTACATTTATCACATCCCACCTTATTAATTTTAAGAAGATTACACTACTTTGGCAAACCTTTACATGTCAATATTAATCTTGACAAGTATTGTTCATTGGAAGGCATAAGAAATTAACTATATATAAATATGTTCTAACATAGTTATGGCCCCTTAGGATTTGTTTGAGAGTTAGATTTTGGAGGGAAAGTAAAGGAAATAGAAGGTTTGGGAGTCATCTCAAAAGTGTATTTCATGGATCTCAAGCCTTCCTTTTTCTCTTTCATCCCCTCCAAAATTCAGCTCCTAAACAAGTCCTTAAGAATAATGTGTAATTCTTGTATATATATAAATTTTAATGTGTAATTCTTGTGTCAACCTGATTTTCGATTGAATATCAACTTTGCAATTAAAACATAGAAAACTCTATTTTAAGGCTAAATTGGAAAATATGGTATCTGAAAATGAGCTCAGAGTTCGAGAATCAATTAAGAATCAGAGATGACATTAGCACCTTATCTGCTCGTATTAAAATGATGCCCTTGCTATCTTCATGAACTTTTATACCTTTGGAAATTTATTTTTTAAAATAAAATATTTATTTTTGTTTTTATGCCTGACAATAGTTAATCTTGTTTCTATGTATTCCTAAGTGTAATAGGAAATTTAAGAAAACTTAATTTCAAGTAATATATTAATTGATTAGTTTCAGTTGATTTTTTTATCTGATTTAAATAATAAGATGGAAACAATTACAAAAGTTTAGCACTAGTCATATGCCGACTTCTCACTTGAACTAGAAAAAAGATAAGACACGTCAATTATAGCAAACCGTATCACAATCATACTATAAAATCCCAATAAATTTTTAATATTTATTTTTTAAAGCAGGAAAAGTTTGACACATATTATACACTGACATCTCTTTTAAAGTAGGAAGGAAGAGATGACACGGGACACAGTCGTGCTATTTAAATTCCATAAAAAATAAGTAGTAAACTATTTTTAATTATTTATTATTATTACTATTATTTTATTATCAATTATTAAACGGAACATTTTTATTAAAACAAACAAGCAAATTTGATTAAATATAAATAAATAATAGTACAAGAAAAAAAGAGTAATGTGAATTACATACGAGATCGTGGGATTTGGAACTTTCACTTTCCAAAGCACTTGTGCAAATGCTCTTCATGTAGCATCTTGTGATTTAGTAGTGGAGTACATATGGAACAAATGCTGTGAATTAGTGATGTAGATAGAAGATAGTGTTACTCAGTTTAGATTTTAAGGGTACTTATTTATCACATAGTGACTTGTGAGAGAATTTAACTCACACTCACATGAATTGGTATTGCACCACAACTTGTTGAATCATGGTGCTCATACCATATGCCAAGATGCCAATGACCGAGCCAACATGCCAAGTATATGCACAATGACCGAGCAAACATATCGAGCTCTGGTCGAGTAACATATGCCCATGATCATGCCAACATGTCAATTTCTAACCGTGCAAACCATACGAGCCAAGCTAGATTTATGTGTTGGAGTGGTCGTGACTACATAGGCTCACATGCGCAAATCAAGGCGTACTAGGATGCAGAGGTAAAACTGACCAAGACCCACCATGGCACACATAAGTTGTGCTAAAGAGTGACCAATGACTCGTGCCAAGGCAATGTTGGCCCGTACTGAGGCCAACTAGATAATTCAACAAATACTTTGTATATGCCAAAGAATATTACTTCATCAACAAGCAATGATTTGTTAGATGATTAGTTTGGTTAAAAGGCATTATATTAATTTAACTAATTAGTCTTGGGATTAAGGGTTAATTAGTCTAGTAGAGAGTGTGGCCACTAACTATTGATGACCGAAAATCTAATACGATACAAGTGTTTTTTATAAATAAAACACATTGTAACTTGCTATTAGTAAAACAAAATAGATAGTTGTGTTTCTTTGGTTGGTTCTTGCGAGAACTGAATAGGACCAGGTGGTCCGACCGCTGACCGGATTTGAAAATTGCTCTAGTTTGTAGTCTTAATCAAATGAGTGCTTGGACCTCTTTGAATCGCGAAAATTCTGCTCTCACAGTGTTAAACTCGGTTAAATCGGAATAACCCAAGAAGTGAACCAGACGATTCACTTAAAATTAAAAAATGGATCACCAATCTTATATTTTGTTTTGCTCCGGTCCAAAAAAATATGAAAAATATTATTTCAATATAATTATACTTAATTATTAATTATATAGAACTTTACATTTATATATAAATATATATTTACATTCAATGATATGGTAGTTTAACCAAATTTCACAATATTGGTTGGTTAAATTGATTTTATGGATTGGTTTGATTTTTACTAATGACAAAACTGAGAACCAAAGCAACCATAAGATCTTATGAAATGCTAGCTAAGGCATCTAACCCAACTATCCAGTATATATAATTGGTGTAACCGATTAAATTGTCTGATTGAATCAGATGATGTTATATATAATTAATATTTATTTATAAATATATAATTATGTATATATAAATAGAAAATTTTATATAATTAGTAATTATATATAACTATATTAAAGTAATATGTCTCCATATTTTTTGGACTAATATAAAACAAAATATTAGAGTAGTATTATGTTTTCTTTAAATTTGGAACAATTTGATTCACTAGTTATTACGATTTAACCGGATATAACATGATTGAACTATGATTTCGCTAGTTCAAAATATTCTAATCCCTCATTAAGTTAAGACTATAAACTAAAACCATTTTCAAGTTCGGTCAATAATCTAACATGTGGAATTGGTACTCACAACTTTGCCTTAACTATATCTTAAACAAAATAGGAGAACAACTTCGGAAACTAGATAATTATATCTGCTGTTTTACTGATATTAATTTAGCATCTGTTTCATTTATTTATAACACATTGGTTTTAGATTTTTAGTCAAGAATAATAGTTACTAGTAAGCAGTTATAAATTGTGTTGTAGTAAGTGCTAAATAGTAACCGATAAATTGTGCTTCTCCTTAAAAAACTTGTTAATCTTCTGAATAATAACTGAACAATTGCTTAAGTATCCAAAAGATTTAAGCCAAAATAACACATTGGTTTTACATTCGAATAGTTTTCATTAAGAATCCATTTTCCTTTCTGAATCTTACATTTTCACCAACAACGATTATAAATTACCTCTATTATTTCACCCGTTTGGATATTATTGCATAAAAATAATTCCTTTACGCTTTTCATTGCCTTCAAGATTTGATTTTTTGCTGAAAAAAACTGCATACGCAAGAGGGTAAGCACGTTTTAAAAAATGGAAGATTCTCAAGGAATGATTCATGGGGAGAAGAAAGGACATGAGGTTATTCGCTTAGAACGTGAATCTGTCATTCCAATTCTGAAGCCTAGGCTTGTTATGACATTGGCCAATCTTATTGGTATGCTACTAAATTTTAAATTTTGCTTTCTTGTTTCAACATTTTGATCTTGGAATTTGGTTCTTTGTTGTTCATTATGCTGTGGAAGTGATGAGTGCTTGTAATGTAATTTTGATTTGGATGGAGTGAGTGTTATTGCGGAGATATATAAGGGTTGCTTTATTCCTTTTTTTAAAACAAGGTTTTGGGTGTAATTCACTGATATAGCATACCATTTACCCAGTTTAATTTTTTCAGTGTTGTTATGGGGTTCAAATTTGGTTTGGGCATGTGTGAAGAAAATCTCTAGAAGCCTAGGTGTGGTGACCCGATTTTCAGTTGGAATACCGGCTCTGCCACTTAGGAAGAGGTGAACTTGATTTCCACCTTTTGTGATATATTTTTTAAAAATTTTGTATTTTTAAATATAGGTCGGACAAAATTGGGTATTTATACTAGGTATGGAGTAAAATTCAGATGGAAGGTAGCCCAACTTAATTGTTAGAGGAAGAGTGGGACCGATAAAGATCTGTTAGCAAAAGAAAGATTTAGCTTTATACAGGTTGTCTATAGATATGATTTATGTTATGGCGTCATTTGGTATATGTTGCCAACTTGATGTAGTGGGAAAAGGCTTGATTATTTATGTTGTAGCAACAATTTTCCCTGATTCCTCTCCCTCCGAAGTTGCTATTCTCTTTGTAACTAGAGTCGTTTGAGTATAATATGCAGAACATAGTACCGATCGAGCTGAGTTTTTGAAGCTCTGCAAGAGAGTAGAGTACACGATTCGTGCTTGGTACCTCCTACAATTTGAGGACTTGATGGTATTACTTCATTCCTTGATTTATTTGATATAGCTATAGATACCTTGTGGTTGTGGAGCCTAATTCCTTTGCCTTTTCAGCAACTCTACTCCCTCTTTGACCCTGTGCACGGGGCACAGAAGTTGGAACAGCAGAAGTTGACCCTTGAAGAAATTGATGTGCTTGAACAGAATTTCTTGACATACCTATTTCAGGTACAATGGCTATTTCATGCATCATTAATGTCCACAACTGTAGTTATTGAGCATCCTGCTAATATAGGCTTGAATATCCATCAGAAATAACTAGCTTACGTTATTGAACTATTGATGTAATGGCTGTATTACTAGTTATTAGAATGAAAAAGGTAAAATGTAATTGATAAATAAGTTTTACTTGACCTAAATAATTGGGGTCTGAGTAAAAGATAGTGGCATGAGATACATCTTTTGAATATTTGTTTCTAGTGGTATCTGAAGATTCTTTGATTATTTATGCAGGTCATGGAGAAAAGCAACTTCAAGATAGTGAGTGATGATGAGATTGAGGTTGCACTTTCAGGGCAGTATCTTCTAAATCTTCCCATTACTGTTGATGAATCTAAGGTTTGTGCATAATATATGTGCCTTTAGTGGCATAGGTGTTACTTGGGATGTTTGGAACAATTGCTGATTTATGTATTTTTGCTGGTGAAGCTTGACAAGAAGCTTTTGAAGAAATATTTTGAATCGCATCATCATGATAACCTTCCAGATTTCTCGGATAAGGTATCTCTATAAGGATTTCTTCGCTCTGTGATGTTCATTGTTCTGTCATTTGGGTGGAGAATTTCCTTCTTTTTTTTGGAGGGGGGGACTAAGAAACATAATCTTATAAAAAAATCGATCAAGTCATTGAAAAAATTGTTTGTAGATATCAACTATACATCATTTCGCTTTTGTCGCTTCTTTATTTGTTTTGACATTTCCCTTCCTCCATCCACCCCCTCTCTCTTGAATACTCGCATAGTAGAGGCTGATCCACAATTATTATTAATTTATGTATTTTTCCACACTGCATCCGAAGTTTTTCAATTCACCCGAACAAGTGACCTGAACATGCAAATAAAAATACTAATCTTAGTTTTTGTGTAGTTCCTCGTAATTAGTCTGTTTATGATATGGCATGCTAACGCATCCTATTATTTTAGTATGTTATCTTTCGGCGTGGCATTGGAATTGATCGAACAAATGACTACTTTATCATGGAGAAAATGGACATGCTCATTGCACGGTTTTGGGCATATCTGTTAAGACTAACAAGGTAAGCTAATTCTCATATTGGAAAGTAAATTTTATAGTTGTTGTAAAAAATACACTATTATAAGTGATGAAATTGATGATTAGGTTAACTTGTCTCAGTGAAACCCTTGAAAAGGAAACATAAATTATTTTTTTGTTAGCCTTTATTATAATCAATATCACCATCAGACTCAATGTGCAGTGAAAGACAATATCTTGGAATTTATACATGTAAATGTACCAGAGAGTCTACACTGCATGTTTGTTAGGCTTATTTCCAGAAACCTTTTAGAGCTGTGCTGCTTTCAGGTTGGAAAAGCTTTTATCCAGAAGGCCGAAAAAGCATAGTAAGAAAGATCCAAAGAAGGACGATGACATTAACTATGAAGCAGATGGAGAAGACCTTTCTGTTGAACGGATACGTCTTGAAAATATGCAATTAAGGTCCTATTTCTTTTCTCTCTCCATGTGTTGTTGTTGTTGCTGTTGTTTTTATTGTTATCCCTGATATCTTTTCTTTCCGGCGGGTTTCATAGTGTATTTACATAAAATGATTCCTTGTAATAGATGCTTATCTGATGCATATTCTTGTACACGATGTTCAGTAGAGCTGATCTAGAGAGGAAAAAGAGAGAAGACATAAATTGGAGTGAGTTTCTCATTTTACTTATTTGGTTAAAAAGAGAAATAGAGAAGAAAGAATAAAAAAGGTTTGGTCCCACCAAAAATATATTCTTCGCTAGATTGCAATTAAGCTGAGAAGAAAGAGCGGAAGCTTTGTCATTTTACATGTTTGCCCATCTTTTTCCGTTGTTACCGGCACCGCGCTGACTTCATGGACTTAACTATTGGAAGGAGCAGATAGCACGATTTTAGCTTTAACATTGATGCTTTTAATGATTTGTTTATGTGTTCTAAAAATTATTCAAATGCCTCAAAGTTCTTTGTATATTTAGTCCATCTTTTGTTTTGCGGAAGCACATGATATTTCTTTCTCATAGAAATTGTTATTGCCTATGCATCCAAATTGCATAAATTTGGAATGTTTAATGATTTGGTCACTCATGATATTGTTTGCTGCCAGTTTCCGCAAATTGCTTGGCAAGACCCTAATCCAAGAACCAACATTTGATCGGATAATTGTCATCTACAGGTAGATCTTCCTTCTATATTCACCTTCTATTGATAAATTGAAGTTTAAGGAGAAAATTGTTTCTTCAGGAGAGCCGGTACCAAATCAAAAACAGAACGAGGAATATTTGTGAAGCATTTCAAAAACATCCCAATGGCTGATATGGAAATCGTTCTTGTGAGAGTTACCTCCTTTGTGAAGCATATAAAAGACAATCTAATTTCTTTTATTACTTAATTACCTTTTCTCCCCAATAAATACAAGTGGCTCTGAAACTTTTTACTTGACAGCCTGAAAAGAAAAACCCGGGATTAACTCCAATGGATTGGGTCAAGTTTCTTGTATCAGCTATAGTTGGTCTGGTTAGTTCTATACTATAGTCAAGTACTTTTTGTAGTGTTGTTAACTTTTCGTCATCTTGAATTAATGCACTTAACGTTCTCTTCACAGGTTGCTGTAGTTAGTTCACTTGAAATGCCTTCTGCTGATTGGTGGGTCATCATTGCTGTTCTCTCCACAGTAATTGGTTATTGTGCTAAGACATACTTCACGTAAGCATATTAACTATTTTCTTTTCAATTGGAAACAATTATTGTGATAATTAACTGCATATTACACTGAAAAAATGGATCCTAATTATATTGGGTAGTATTTTAAGCAGATTTTTGTACCAGTCTTATATAATTGCTGTAAATTTGTTACCACTGTTCTTTCTCTTGGTACTTATTCTGGGCCGCACTAGTCATAGGTTATGAAAACTGGACCGATCATTTCACCAGTGAAGCACTGATTCACAGTTTAATGGTTTAACTGTGATCAAACCCTGATTGAACTTCAAAATATATATATATATATATATATATATATATATATTTTGTAAAGAAAGTGAAGAAACAAAGAAGAAGAAGTTGAGACGGTTATTGAGAGAGAGAGAAACGTAACTAACTCCTCATTCAGTTATTCTATTTATGTTATTTCTTAATTGTTACAAGATAAGAGCTTCTCACTTCTATTTATAGAAGCTGGGGACTCAGGGAAGATGGGACACATCAGCAAAGCTAAAGAGCTTGATATTACAAAAGCAGGACTTACTTATATTCTAATATATATATATATATAGAGGTGATAAAACCTTGCTATTATGAGGGGCGAGAAGCATGAATCTTGACAATTGGAACTTGGTTGAATGATATGACTGTAAGTAAATGCACGTGACCTGTTAAGTTGTCATGCGACCATCCGGTAACCTATAATCTTGACCATCAGTATATGAAGATTTTCTCCTTTTACCTTTGTAAAGTACATCTTCTTTAACATATTATATTTTAGTATTCATTTAGAACTGGGACATTATTCTATTGATGTGAATAATGTGGAAAATGATTTTTAGTAATATTGTTAAACCAATTTATATATAAATATAATTAAAACAAAGAATTAGTATATTTTAAAAATATCTTATAATAAAAATATATTGGCATATTTTATATTGAAAAATATATATTTAAATGACACACATTTCAAATTTATAATATTTGCATCAGATAACAAGTTTCCATGTTCAAAGTGGTTCAGCTTTGCCACAATACCGAAAGGGGCCTGTATTCGAATCTAAGTCATGCTGCTCTACATTTCAACATTTTTAACAAAACATTGAACTAGTTCTGGAAAAAAACTGGTACTGGTTCGACGGTTAGCCGGTTTCTGATTGATCCAATGGTTCATAGGCCGGTTTTAAGATCACCACGCTGAGCAGCATGACTGGACTGTTTGTTCCAGTTTTCAGAACTGTCATTCATTACTCAATAGTCATGCTACTCATTGAACCTTTGCTTTATCTTTTGCCACATCCCACAAGTTTTTGATGTATACATCATGTAAGTGCATGTGATAAATATATTGACCATAGTGGCTACTGATTTTATTACTCTTAGATTCCAACAAAATATGGCTCAGTACCAAAATTTGATCACTCAGTCAATGTATGACAAACAACTGGACAGTGGAAAGGGTACACTTCTCCATTTGTGTGATGATGTCATTCAACAGGAAGTAAGTTCTAGCTTTTTGACCTGTTTCATTACATGCTTTTTTATTTTCAGTTGAATCAATAGTTTTATGTTTTTTGTTAATCTTTTCCTAATTGCTTTGAAATTATGATAGGGCTGGCCAGTTCTAAAGGAATAATCTGGAACAGGCCAGTATATTAAATGGATCTAGTAATGCATTACACATAATGATTTAAATCATTCCTGCTGGTGTTAGGAAATAATATTTGATCATATGATTTGTATGTTTTGGTGGTTTGGAAGTATAGTATATGATAAGATAGCTGAATGGAGTATTAAACTACATTGAATATCTTGGATATCAATCTTTGTATATAAATAGGTGAATTTTGAGAAAGTGGTCCAATAAATTGATTTTGGTTTACACCAATGTTGTGTGTGTAGCTTCTTAGCTTGTGAAGTTGTCTTATGACAATATGTTTTTTAACAAGCTTATATGTGCCTATATTTGCCCACAGGGACAAAAAACATGATCCTCTTTGTAAGCAAGCTTGATAATGTATTGGTTGTGTCTTCTTAATTTCTCACGAAAGCATGTACTTTTTTTGAAAGGGTGGCCCAGGCCCAAGGCTTTCACCTAGTATGGTTTGGGAGGGTAGATATATATAGTCATAATACAACAATAACCAAGTCTTAGTCCCACTAGGCGCGGTCGGCTATATGGGTCGAATGATGCCATAATGCTCTATCATAAATCTTGTCCACTAACAACATTTATCTCTAAATCTTTCCTAATTATTTCTCCTATGGTTTTTATTGGTCTTCTTTTACCTCTAGAAATTCGACTAACCTCCATTTGATCTACCGTCCTTATTAGGGTTCTAATGGTCACCTCCACACACGCCCAAACTACCTAAGGCGCTACTCTACCATCTTTTCTACGATTAGGAGCTACCCAAACTTTTTCTTTAATACATCCATTCCTAATCATATCTTGTCTACTGTGTCCACTAATGCAACGTAATGTTCTCATCTTTGCTACATTAAGTTTACTCTCTTGTTGACATTTTATTGTTCAATATTCAGTCTCATATAACATAGTAGGTCTTAGCTGTGCGGTAAAATTTTCCCTTAAACTTGAGTGACACCTTTCTATTCATATATGACACCTTATGCACTCTCCGTAGCCTAAATCCCGAGAAGAATCAAGAGATGGAGCCTTTCATCTGCCTGGAGGACAAAAGGACAGAATCAACTAGACCCAAGGGATCACAAATTCAAATGACTCCTTATTGTTTGTTAAGTAAAAGAGTAGAAATCCCGAGAAAAACTAGTCTTGATCACTGTAAAAATCATGGATATGGAGCGCTATGTTTTGTAGATAGAAAATAAAGTCATATGTGGCTGTTCTCCTCAGATGCTCCCTAATTTAGGTCTCATTCTTTGAAATTCTAAAGATAAATAAAATAACATATTAAGACTTTGGAAATGTATCTGCTACTTGAATATTATTGGATATTGTTGATTTCTGCATCATGCATCTGAAAACTTAAATTTAGGTGCATCAACTGTTTTTTCAGCCTGTAATTTGTTACTTTTTATATGATAATATCGGGTACTGCCAAGCAATCTTTAACAATCAGTGGAAGATCATTTGCTACTGCTAACCTTAAATTTGAATTCTAGGCCTGCTTGTGATTTTGCTGTATGTAACTATGCACTGGCCAAACATCTAAATGCTATTAATCTTAAATTCTTAAATGTGCAGGTCAAAGAGGTAATACTTTCATTCTTTATTCTGATGGAGCAGGGCAAAGCTACAAGACAGGTACATAATCAACATAATTTTTAGCAATATTGTATTCTGTTTTCTCAGGCATTTTTTTGTATATATTTTGAAGTTCTATTTTATACTTTGAGGAAAAAAGGTTTCTTTTGTTTTACTTAAGTGCTAGTAATGTGACCCAGGATCTTGATCACTGGTGTGAGGAACTAATCAAAGAAGAGTTTGGAGAGGAATGTAATTTCGATGTGGATGATGCAGTTGATAAATTAGAGAAGTTGGGGATTGTTACTCGGGTGAGATTCCTCAAATTTTGCAGATATCCATGGTGAAATATTTAATATTTCTATAGATTCATTTTTTATATTAGAAAAAATGTATGTATTGATAGTGTACGAGTTTTATACATGATCAGTTCATTATCCACTATTAATTTTTAATCATGATGGATAATCTACCGGCTGTGTATAAATGTTTATACTATCAGTGCATAGATATTACAGTCTTTTTATATATCGGTAGAGGCAAAACTCACTTTAGTAATCCTTATACCTCGAAAGGGTTATGTAAAGTTTGGTTGTTGTCATTGGTAATTTTGATTATGCAAGTAGTTGATGAAATATTAGTTGAATTTTGAACCATATTTGCTATGAAACATTGTATTTCTAAAATTCTGACATACCCGTATTGGGTTGTGTACAATTGGGTACTCCTTTGACGTAACCTGTTTCAGATAGTGAACTTTGTCTCACGTAACCTGTTTCAGTTTCTCACCCTCACATCCCAACCAGTTTGGGATCTCTCTTATCTTTTGAGCCACTTGAGTTGTATGCCTAGGAGGGTGTACCTTTATTTCACATTTATTTATTGTTTTCGTGTTTATATTGATGTATATGTACCTTCAAATCTTGGAAACTACCTCTTTATCGGTGTAAGGCTGGATACATCTACCCTCTTCTGACCCCACTAAATGGGAGTCTTGTGTACTGGACCACCATTTATATTGACGTACATGTACCTTAGATTTTTTTGAAACTGTCTTATCTCATACCCGTGTACATGCAACATAGGGTATTTGGTTGTGTTAATTATGTTCATTTGATAGAGTTTAATATATATGGACATTCTGAATGACAAAGTGAGGGAAGATTGAAAGTAGTGGAATTCTTTAAGTTGCTTTTCGGTTTACTTGATGAAATGGTCAGCATTACTAGGAGATTATTTCAAATTATTTTGTCTCCAAGAAATTCATCTTTCATGCTATTAGTTTCTTTTGTTGACTTGAAACTCTCCTTGTAACTCAGGATACTATTGGTCGGTATCAATGCGTTGGGCTGAAAAGGGCTAACGAGATCATCGGCACCACCACTGAAGAGCTTGTCCTTAAGGCAAGACAGGGAAACACTACTTCTTAAAGGTGTTTTCAAAAGCTGCGTATCTGTCTCGTGGAAGTGTTAATGTTGGATAATAATAATATTAAACCCTAAGAAATTGCCCGGGACTGGAATTTATCTTTAAGGGTCTCTTTACGAGTTGAATTTTGGAGGGGAAGGAAGGGATATAGAAGGTTTGAGAGTCATGAAATACACTAGTGAGATGACTCAAAAGCTTTTATTTTCCCTTCATTTCCCTCCAAAACTCAACTCGTACCTAAACCCTTACGCTACTTAACTGAGGTCTCCTGTCATAGATGGTAGTTAATTTCTGTGTTATGTTTATCCGTTACTTCTATATTTCTTTTGAATTTATGTCATTCTGCTTTCTGAGTCTTTAGTGTAAAATTTTAACTGTCGACCCAATTTAAGGTTGTTGTTTGAGAGCCAGATAGTTTCAATGATGTGTTAATATATGAGTGTAATAAAACTGTAGTGTAAGATGCACTCAATTAAACTGTTTGGGACTATTTAATTATTTAAGTTGGGAATGTATTATATTTTGTACTTCTGTTTTAATAATTCTTTTTCCTTGTAACAAATTTCTCCTTTTATATCTTTAACAAAAAAAAAATGGGTTATTACTTATTAGCACTTTCAAATGCATATTCACATTCCTTTGTGACCAATCATAATTTTATTAAAAAATAAAATTTATATTTATGAACTTATAATTGGCTTAGTAGTGGGTGAATAGAAAATATGGAGGGTCAATAGCATCCTACACTCTTAACTAAGCCCTAGTTATTTCCATACACTTATAATTTAGTGAAATTATCAATATGACATGTGGATATTTCGAGGGATGTACACAGCGATTTTGGTCAATGTTGAGGCACAAATTGAATAGTATGATTTTATAAATATGGTGAATTATTTTTTCGTAGTCCAAATGAAAGGAAAATAGCATTGACACTTCCCTCACAATTTTGAAAATGAACAATATACTTACCTGATAAATATCTTTGTTTATTTTCAATATGTATAGTGTTTTACTACACTTGTTTCAACATTTGCCACCTATCTAGGTTATCTAACTATACATATTCAGACTAATAACATTTTGGGAGAAAAGGGCATTAATTGACTCTTAAAGTTGCGTGTGAAGGAGAATATTTTAATCTCTATTTGTAACCTAGAAGAGGATTAAGTTCATGAGTCATATTATGAAGCTAAGAGAGGGTAATTGGGTGAAGATTAAAGCAAGAGACGTACATTACTGAAAATCAATTTGGTTTTATGTTGGGGATGTAGGCTAAAGAGGATATATACTTGCTACAATGATTGATGGAGAAATATCGAAATAACCAAATGGATTTCCATATGGTTTTCATTGATTTAGAGAAGAGAGATGACAAAGTGCCCAAAGAGGTACTTTGGAATGCTTTGAGAGAATAAAGGAGTTCGAATTGCCTACGTTTGAGTAATCAAGTATATGTATGATGAAGTCAAAGAGATGGTAAACTCTTATAAGATTTCGTATTGAAATAATAGGATTATACTAAGAGTCAACCATAATCCCTTGTTTACATTGGTCTTGGATGTGTTTATTGGGCATATATAAGAATCAATACTATAATGCATGCTTTTTGCAAATGATATTATCATAGTTGGAAGCTCAAGAGATGATTCAAATGAGAAGTTACAAATGTGGAGACAAGCCTTAAAATTAGAAGCACATACATGACTTTCATATAAGTCGAAGTAAAACAAAGTATATAGAGTATAAGTTTAACAAAAACCTAAAACCCTCAAAATTGGCTGTGACATTTTATAGGTTGGGTGCTAGGACATTTTGGGCCCCAAATTTATAAAAATATCTAACTATGTTAATGTTTGAAAAAAATGACCCCAAATAGTTGATTGTGTTTTTTGTCCAGCAAGGAATGAGGAGTGTTAAATTGACCCCAAATAGTTGGGGATGTATTTTAGTTACTTAGTTTAACTAAGCGTTTTTTAGTTGAGATCAGCCAATCCACAACAAACTAGTTTCCATAAAAAGTGAGTTTA
This sequence comes from Lupinus angustifolius, assembly GCF_001865875.1. Classification (NCBI taxonomy): domain Eukaryota; kingdom Viridiplantae; phylum Streptophyta; class Magnoliopsida; order Fabales; family Fabaceae; genus Lupinus; species Lupinus angustifolius. The sequence continues at coordinate 22,476 of NW_017719149.1, forward strand.
GGTGTCCCTAATTGTCCAACTAAATGGGACACTTGTCCTTATTTAGTGGAAGCAACTTGCACCACCTTTCTTCTATATACATGCATGCAACTTTCATATCAACATTGCACAAATAAATAAATAAAACAATAGAGGGATTAGGATACTAATTATGATGACCACTTTATCAATCTAATAGATTATAACATTAAAGCAATATAACAGATAAGAGCAATGCAAATGATGTCTAATGATTGTACTATAGGAAATGAGAATGAATATACCTAAGCAACGTGAGGCAATCACAATCCGAACTCATTAAATTCATAATATCCATCCAAACCCTATTCATAAAGCAATTGGGAGTATAAATACCCTACAATTTTTTTTTGTCAAATTCAAGTCGATTATGTGGTATACCATGTGTCCCATCGGGGACAATGCCATATCAATCAGTTTTTGGTATCTTTCTACCACTTAACCTGAAAAATAGTAAGAGGTCGACAAAAGTTATCTAGTTAGATCTACAAGACCATTTTGACCATACAAAACATAAACTCGGATCCTCACTAGATCGTCTTGCCTAAATAGTTCCCCTAAGGTTCTTGACGTATCATTGTCATTCATATCCCCCATTGTTGGTTTATAAGGGTTCTGCACATAAGAAGGAGGAGGTGAATTGGTATGTGGCCAATTTGTTGTTTCAATTGTAACTAGTCTTAATCGATTAGAGAGAGCAATTAAGCTTATATAACTCCAGATAATATATTATCGTGCAATTAAATACCAATTAAGCAATGCTAATTCTAACATAGTTGTCTAAAAATCAATTACAACATAAACCAGAAAACACAATTAGATTATTGATTTTAAGAACGACCAAATAAGTTGTAATATCAGAGTCTAACAATTCATACACAATTTCATCGATTAATGAATATAAACCCTGGAATTAAAGAGTGTAGAGAAATAAGATTTGACACTAGAGAAATTAGCAAATATAGTAACAAGATCAAGTGCAGAACAAAGCACATACCGGAAGACATAAAAATAACATAGGAAACTCCTATAAGTCTTTTTTGTGATAATAAATTTGCTATTATAATTGCTCATAATCTAGTCCAACGCGACAAAACAAAGCACATAGAAATGGATCGACACTTTATTAAAGAGAAACTAGATTATGGTCTTATTTGCATACAGAACGTCTCTTTAGGACTTTAGTTGGCAAACGTACTGAGTAAAAGACTTCTCTTAGAGAGATTTCAAGATCTTACTTCCATGCTAGGAATGATAGATCTTTATTCACCATCTTGAGAGGAGTGTTGTAATATTAGGAGATTCATTTTATTAAAGAATTTGCTCTTATTATTATATTTGTCTCATAGTATCAACTAAGAAATTTTATATCAATTAGGAGATTTTGTACATGTCATGCACCATTGCCCCTTCCTTATGCTACCTTTCCCATACCAGACATAGCCTCATACACAAATCTCCCCCTCAAGAAGTTGTTCCACTTCTGGACTCAGACAATTATGTTCATACTTCTGGAATAGTTGTCCAGGAATCATAAACCAAGTCTGAACCTTAATATTTTTAGTTTTTACTAAAACATAGGCAAATTCCATTTCTAATGCAATAGGTCATTATAGCAAGAGCTGCAGGTGTGTAGGTCACTTATGGTATAAATACCAATAGAACAAATCATCAGGAACCAGAAGGATCTTAAAGAGGTAATAATTACAATAGATGTGATATTGAAATCAGTATGATAACAGTATCAAATGGGCATGTATAAAGAAACTTTGTAACTCTCTGAATCAAAAGAGAAAACACAAATACCAAAAGGTGTTGGTCTAGTAGTGTAAGGTCCCGCTAGATATCAGAAAGACAAAAGATCAAGGGTTCGATTCCTGGAAGCGACACTTATTGGGATGGATAACCACACATCCCAAAATAGATTAACTTACTCATAGGATGAGGGAATACCCTAGTACTAAAAAAGAGAAAACACAAATAATCCAGGAATTCAAGAGGCCTAGTCTCTCTCACTTCTCGCTTATTTCTTTGTTTGCCCTCTTATCTTTTTATCCCCTGATTAGGTGAATGAATAACCTCTTTCATTTCCTTCTCTTATGTAACACATCAATTCAAAGCTATTTCTCTCTCCATGCTATAAGCTTGACTCTTGAATGTTGATCCCTGCATACACTTCCTTTCTTCCTACAGTAAACATTCTTAATTGGAGACTTGCAAACAAAAACACAATGCAATCATAATGCCTTTTATCTCTAAGGTTATCGCCTAACACCTCATTACAAACAACTCTGTTTGTTAGTTTATAATGCTTATACTGTCACATTGGTGATGCAGCCAAGATAAATGCAGAAGAAAATTCAGTCTTGAAGCTAAGAAAGAAAGAAAATTGACAAATAAAAATGTGAGCTAACAGTTCCTAGGCAAAATTCTTAGAGACAGAACATTATGTTTCCAAAAGCCAATAATTCAATTCAAATTTTATTAATATAAAGTGACTTGTTCGCTAGGAAAATGCAACCCTTAAATAGAACTCAGTAAAAAATAGGTATGGCATGAAATTTTAAGGAGAAACAGAAACGGTAACCAATGTTTTAAATTGCAGTTGCAGTCATAATTGTGGTCGCAGTTGGAATTACTATGATTGTAGTCACTACAACCATTGCGATGCGGATTCTAGCCGTTGCATTGTGAATTGTTTTGTGATTAAAAAAATATTTTTAAATTTGATGCAATCGATGCAGCCCAAATACGGTCCGATGTGGTTGCACCGCGACCCGATACGACTACATTATTATTATGCGGTATCACACTGCAATTGTGGTGTGAGGCGATTGTGATAGTCACCGCAACCGCAATATTGCAGCTACATCACGTGATGTGGTCCAGAATTTGAATCACTGGATTCTTGACATGATTGCAAAATGAAATGAGAACAGTTGTGAGACAGTCAATCTGAACTAAAATCACCGAAACCACATGTATTCCAATATGTGGAGGGGAAACCAGAAAACCAAGTAAAAGAACTGTTAGGTAGAATCTATAACTATGAAATTCACTGGACAGACTAAACAGTGAGAGCAACACATAAGATGTAAGTCCAGGAGCTACTCCATCATTTGCATTATAAATAGCACAAATATTTAAGTGACAGTGCGCTGCGTGCAATAGTGTGTCGGCCACGTGTGAGTTGGTGTCGTCAAGGTGCTCTATTCGGGGTGTTCAAATAAGACAAATCTAAATAGAGCCATTAACAATGAAAGTTTACAATAACCGTATGAAGTACAAGATGATGCATAAAAATGATTACATACAAATATTAGTCAGTCCCATAGTAGAGCCTTAATTTCTTTGAGATATTGACATTCAACCATAAACCCTCATATAAGGTCTAAAATTTTATGGCAAAGGTAGGTGGTGTACTGATCATATGAAAGAATGTTAAATACATCAATGGATTCTATAGAAATAGCAAGTTTTGAGGTATATCATATTATGACACAATGAAAACAACCATGTCTTAGTCCCACTAAGTGGGGTTAGTCATATTATCACATATAGTTAGAGTCATCAATTATAAACAGAGCTCATGTCTATCTATAACCATGGGTCAGTTGTGCATGCTTAAACAGATTGCACACATCAAGACTCATCATTCATTATCTCATGATAAACAAAAGGGACTAGTTGGTTAGGGACAAATTACAAAATCTGATGAAGGCATATCTCTTGGAGGAGCGACGACCTGGCCTTGTTAACGGTGTTAATGAAGAGGAATATATGTTCTTCAAGATCCTCAAGCTGGTGTTGTAAACTCTGCTGGTTCTTGCGAAGCTGCTTGAGCACTTCCTGTATAGGATGCCTCTCCCTGCCCCTCTCCAATGCAAACCGAACTAGAGCTTTGTCACCCTCAACCGCAGCTTGGAGGCGATCAACAAGGCTATCAATCGTGTCCAGATCGTTCACCACATAAGTGCTCTTAGCGGCAGCGTCAAGCTGCTTCAACCTAACAAGCTCCTTCCTCTCTGATTTCTTAGGATGCGGGATACATCGATTACTACAAAACGGCGCAGCAGTAATGACAGCACATCCAGCAACCGCTTGCATGGTGAAAAAAACTGTTGAAACCATTACTCCCACAGCAGTGACAATTAAGCACATTACACAACCATTGGTGGCATGGCGAATGAGCCTAATTCTAGAATGAGACTTACTTCGACGGATTTCAATCTGTTGCTTTAACTCAGAGAAGCTGTGGCGTATGTTGGCGAAGTTACGAGGAGCATGTGGAAAAAAGAATGGATTGTCATGTTGATCAAATTCTACGAAAATGTCATAAGCGCGACCACAATGGTGCTTAGAGAGGGAGCCAGAGTCGTCCGGGAGGACTGCGATAAGGTCATAGAGAGGTGTATAGATGTAGCGAGTGCGGTGGACACTACGGTGGAGTTGGAGGCAGAGGTCGCAGGTGCTTTCGCTGTGGTCGAAGTAGTTGGATACGAGGCGCGTGAGGGTGCTGCGAGGCGCGTGAGAGTGAAGCGCTTCTCGGATGCTTTCGTGATCAGGTTGAAGAACCTGAGCCAGGACTTGGCGATGATGGGAGGAGTCATTCTCATTATCTGATTCTCCGTTAACATCGAAATAGTGCAGTTGGTCTTGCGGAGGCGCTTGAATAATGGAACGGATATTGTCACAGGAGTTGGCCTGAACGGCAAGGTCGTATTCACGAGAGACGTTGGCAGAGGGTGAGGAACGCGTGCTTGTGGCTGGTGTCGTGGCTTCTGTCGAATTGCCTGGGAATTAAGAATTAAAAGATTCAGTCGGATATTTTTTTCTTCTCATGGCTAAACAACTAGCTCCTCCAACAAGTATCACTCTCAGAAATGAATTTTGAATTTTTGGTCTATTTAAGGATCTAGTAATGACTTACGCTACTAGATCAATTAGTTGGTTTCAATAGAAGATTTATGCAAACAGATAGGGGTCATAATTTTGTGAATGTGAAAATGAAATTGAAAGAAAAGGTTGAAGTTTTACCTTGGGAATGAGGAGGAGGAGGAAGGTTGGTTATTGAGGAGGATGGTGGAGGAGTCAAAGTCATGGACTTGAAGGAGAGGCATTCCAACATTCTATTCCTATCCTGTGATTTGGTGTGAAGCTTGTGCTGCTGGTGATTTTACATACAGACAGAAGGAAGGTAACAGTGGCGACTTTAATAACATGACTAAAACTATTTTTTTTTTCTCAAATTGTTTTTAATCAATTCGGTATTGAAAGATTATAATACTTTTAAATTATAATGGTATCTAAAGATAATTAAACTAGTCTTTTATTTAAGTAATTTTATAACTATTTTTTAAACACTAATCTCCTGATGACAATATGATTGGGTGAAAGCATATAGTATTTTTCCATTCCTAAACTTACACTATTTGTAATACATGGATGGTTAGTAGGTATTGTAAATACTTGACGAATTTTTAATATTTATATATTTCATAACAATCAATATATAAAATTAATTATTATATTAATAATAAGATATTTATATAATAAACTTATGATTATAGCAATTCAATACCATTTATTATAAAACAATAATAAAATAGATAATATATAATCTTAAAATAATAAGTACAAAATAAAATATATATATATATATACCCCAAAAGTTATTATTGTGGTTATCTGTTGTGAATATTTTTACTGGTGCCCACAAAGTTTAAGATATAATATTTAGTATAATAATATATGGTTTATTGCCTTATTCATTCCATTATACTAGAGGTGTCGTAAGAAAGTTTTACTCGTCTAGTTTCTAACACTTTGTTCAATAGATTTTTGGAATGTGGCATTATTCTTTACATCCACATTTCTAAATGTGATTCAATCACCAATTTTTCAAAAATAAAGTCAAATGCTTTCCATTTAGGGAAGACTTCTACATCTTAACAACACTCAATTAAGAAAAGGCTTTTATTTATTGGACAATAAGAACTATATTATACATAAAAAACTTTCCATCCACAATTAGCATAAACAAAAAGGTGATTTACCAAAAGCAAAACATACCAAAAAAAGATTGTTCTGTACTACTTCGCTAAAAAGCTATTGCATCAACCCTAAGGTTTTGATGAATATTTTACATTGAGGATTGATTAACCTTATTTTTTATTGCTGACCTATCTACTTTATGGTGTGGAACAATAAACATATAAAGACAAATTAATTATTTTAATAATCATCAAATATTAAATTGTATATAAAGACTTGAGCAAACTCGGATGCCATAAGGAAGAATTGACCAACGTTGAAGAACTAAAACTCACATGTGCAAGATGTGTGTGGAAGGCAAATCACTTTTATATGCTAAGACTCTCAACTGCCTACTTAGTCAAAATGTATTGGGTACGTGACATCTTCAAAAATGAAGAGTTTAATATTTAAATATTGATTCCCACAAGTCTACATTATCATATATATATATATATATA
>NW_017719150.1:0-46291 GCF_001865875.1 Lupinus angustifolius
TTCCTAAGTAAATGTCACGACCAAACAAGTGAAAGTGAAAAGTGTCAATTTAGCACTTAGCTTGCCTATGTTTTGATGAAGACAAAAGAATTAGTGAAAGCTTAAAGATAACTCAACAAATCAACATGCCAAAGATTCAAGAGCTTCATGTCTAAACTAGAGTCTTAGATGTGTGTCTTAGTTTTTAAGTCTAGGTTAGGTAAACCTAGATGCAAATCTCACAAGTTCTAAAAACTATCATATCATTTACATGAGACATGACATCTAGATTATTATATGTTCATGCATTAATCATACATGTTATTTGTGCTTTTTAAGCATAACATAAAGGTAAAACATGTATAGTTGATAAACATAACATACAAGTAGTTTACCATTTAATCTCTTAACTGAAAATATGTCAGTTAATCGATTAAGCAAGACTTTAATCGATTAACGTGAATTTTTTTAATTAGTTTCAATAGATAACTGAAAAACAGAATTCGGTTATTCTCAAACAACTCGTTAATCGATTAACATGCAACTTAATCGATTAACTAGGCGTCTAACAACTTTTCCATATAAACTGTGTTTTTAAAAGATTTCAAAAACGAATTAATCATTCATTTCATTCAGTTTTAGAATTGCTAAGTTGCATGTTTTCGTGGTCATTGTATGTCATATAGGCAGAGAAAATTGCATGTGAGAATATTGAGAGATAATATCATGCTTAGATATTGAAATGTCATCCATTGCATGTGATTAAATGTGTTCATCAGTCTATCTTTTCTTGCATGAATCTTTCAATTCTTTTAGAGTTTTCTTAGGGTAGAAATTACATGTTCTTCACGATTCTGGTCTTATACATATTCTTGATAATTTGTGAGATTTGTATAGGGTTTATAGCTTGTTCTTAATTGTAATATTTGAGCCATTTAGTGCTTCACATTACTCTGTTTTTGTTGTATTTTTGTAACAAGGAAAGTCGTCTCTTGTTGTCGTACCACCAACGAGATACAGAGAGTCTCCACCAAGACTTTAAGGTCTTGATTTTAGAACATACTCCTGGCTGAGGCTCGATCGTAGGAAAGGTTTTCCTAGGCGACTGGTAAGGTCAAACTAAGGTAGGGGTTCTGGGAATTCAAGAAGGTAGCGTTCAAGGTCTTGTAATTGGAAGGGTGTATGTAAGATACATTGACATCAATTTTAGTGAAAAAACTCTCCCGAGATTAGAAGGGGAGGACTGGATGTAGGTTGTTTCTTACCCTTATCTCTTTACTGTTTGAAAGTGTTTTTAATTGCCTATTTAGCTGATAATTTGATTATAGTAACTCTGCCATGTAAAGAACATTTGTGTTCAAATATATCTGTTGTATCATTTCTGTATAATTGGTGAGTGGCTGTGTAATCGAGCCATTCAACAACTGTCAATTCTGTGCGACTTAATCGATTAAGGCAGTTCTTTAATCGATTAACTGGGTGATTTTCCAAAATAGGGCTTTGGTGCGAATAGCGGTATTTAGGAACCGCGACACCTATTCAACCCCCTTCTAGGTGTACTATATCATTGATACCAAACAACAAGGGCAACAACTACCAACTCGTGACTAGGTGAAATAAGCATGACCAAACATTATCAGGTTTCGACTGGGAAACTAGACATTCCAGAAAGTAATACCGTTGATCGAAAAAAACGACAAGAGGGCATAATGACCACCTCTGACACCCCTTTGTTACACCTCCGATGTAGGACTATCACGCCGCCTAAACTACACAAACCTCTTCCACATGTTGCTTGCTACCTACACCCTACAACACTGTTTTGTAACATAAAAAAGAGACATGTGGCGAAATGACCAAACTAACACAAGCATAGGTCAATTATTCATAGAGTATGGACATGCCAAAACCACCTAACACGGGAAAAACAACTTTTTCATGTATGGAGTATGTCTGACAAGCCATTTATTCGGCCATGCCAACAACATCTACAAGGGAATGTTCCTCTCACCTCTCCACTATAAATAGGGGATTCGTAAGCTTACTTAGACACTTACTTACTCACACTTATTCACTTACTTATGTGCTATCTATATATATATATATATATATATATCATACTAACTTGATCGTCGGAGAACCTTTTCATATATTTTTCCCAATGCTCCCAAGTATTTCTCAAGCGATATTAGAAGATTCCACATCAGCTTTCGTACTTCTAGACCCCACCTTCTCAAGACTAAAGGAAAAGATTTAAGGAATATCTGTGAAACATATGTTTTAACAAAGATAAAGTTGAAGGCAATATGAAATAACAATTTGAACAACTTTCTTAGAAATCATAAGTGTTTCTTGCAATAAATCTGATTTGGGTTACAAGAATCATAATCACAAAAAGATTTCATATAAGAAACTAGTAGTGCATTATTACAAAAATCATAATTGATCTATTACTTATCTCTATTTTTGACATTTATGGAAGACGTGCAACTCATGTCATGTTATAAAATATGATGCTAAAAAAGGTGATTATATTTGGATTGTTAAGGGACAAAATTACAAAACTAAAATAATGGGCCAAGGACAATTTAGGTACCTAAATCCTCTAATTAATACTCTATTGTATGTACTTCTTAAGACCTAAGGAGCTTATTAATATTTGGATAGTGGGTGCTCAAGATATGTGACTAGAGATAGAATTTTTTTTTGAATTGTCTCGTAAGGAAAATAAGCATGTTACATATTTAGTCAACAACAAAGGTAAAATATATGGACTTGACAAAACTTGTAATGCTTCTAACTTCCAAAATGATGAGAAACCTATAGGTAAATACATAGATTTTAGACCATTGTCAAAAGATGAGAAACCTCACGTACGTGGTGTAGCAGCAATAAGGATGGATGGAGGAAGATCGAAAAATGTGTTACATAATGGCTATTACTGGCACGAAAGATCTACACAAGCAAGTAGTCGTGTACAGTGGGCAATTTGACATGAAAAAGAGAGGGAAAATGTCTCTTATTACATTCCTATTTTATAGATTAAAACCCTTATCTATTCATTAAATCATATTTGATTTGATTTTCATTATGCCTTTATTTTATGATGCATCAAATAAGAATCATATCAGATATACATTCAATCAATCATCATTAATTTGATTTGGTTTAAAAATTCGTAAGAAAATAAGTTCTTGGTTTTAAAATGAGATACCACTAATAATACTCATATATTTGATCTTAAAACACTAATTATTCACATTTTCTTGTTTTATTTTTCATAAATCTTCTTATTTTCTCCACATCAAAACTCATTCCTCTTGGTTTATTTATTTTTCTCTTTTTTGTTTTTTTTATATAGAACTAGCACAATTAGATACTCGCTCATATCGATTCAGTACTAGTTTGAATATTAACTTCATCCATTTTGATACCACTTATTGGGATTGAAGATCCCAAAAGATCTAATTCAATGAGTTAGGAAAAGAAACACAGAAGTGAGAATGACATTACATCTTGATAATATTAACTCTATAACGCTATACACTTATCCTTTCACCATACCACATACTTGCAATTTCCAACTGATTTTACTATATTTTCCAATCTAAATTACAATCCCTGTATGGGTTCTTCACCTACGAGGCTGTTTTAAAATGTTCAGAAAAAAATTTCAATTTTAGCAGATTGGAATTTTAAGCTGTACCTTTTACTATAGAAGAGTGAAGACTATCAAGAAGATATTAAATTTCTTTGTGCAAAAAGAAAGTTATTTGAATATGATAGTTTAATACTTCTACTAAGAGTTGTAATATTGTTAATGAATGAAATGTGAAAAACTAATGAATTTTTTAAACCACATCAATCCAATCTTCAATTTCATATTAACAACAAATAATAGTTTACAAGATATTTCATGCTTCCATGAAGGAAAAAATCATAGAAAAGAAAGAAAGAATACAACTGTTCATAGACCTGCTTTTTATACACTTATGAAGAAGCTGGCCCTATTCTCTGGTATCCACAGGGGAAAATGAGAAAACAAAGATAACATTCACAAATATAATAGGTAAAATTTATGACAACAATACCTTTTTTTAAAACAAAATTATGTTGTTGCTTTGAATAGCTGACTTCCGAGCGTCACGGTTGGGGTTCCTTCTTCACCCATCATTGTCGTCAAGTTCATTTCATTATCATGTATCCGATCAAGTTCCATTACCACATAGCTCATTGCAGGTCGTCTCTCGCTAGAATGATCTAAACATCTAACTATCAGCCTGATGAAGTCTTCGATGCCTTCCGCTGTAAAACTCCCCAATCGATGATCGATGATGTTAGACGTGATGCTATGGTCTTGATTACTTTGCACCTTCATTATATGAAAACAAAATAAGAGCACAAATAAATCACCAATTTGTTTATGGTTTACAAATGCATTTACAGGAGAAATTGAGTCGGAACGAATTGGCTGTTTTCTCATAGCAATGTTTGAAAGTCAAATAATATCCACGCCGCATGCACTCAGCAGCACATAGATTTCACATTTTAGTCCAAAGCACAACATAAAATATAACTTGATCTAAGACACATAAAACATGGGTCCAAAAAAACAGGCTGTAAACCCTGCATTCATGGAGTTGAGATCCTCTCCCGTATCGGACTCTTCAGTACTTGACTCTTCTTACTAGAATATTAGAAAAAATGAGTGCTTTTGTAATTTTTAAGTTAATTTTATTCAAAAATAATTTAATAGCTGGACCATTAACAATTTATTTAGGCTACATGTAACCATCTCCATACAGGAGAGGCTCTTAATTCGCATTCGTGAAGTTAAAAATTAAGCACATACCCATTCAACCAGATTTTGGCTAGAGTACAGAGATGCTGATTCTGTTGCTTCTTTCCCACTTAACAATTCCAATAAAAATACCGCAAAGCTGTATACATCACTCTTTTCGGAAAATCCTCTGAACTCTTTCACCCTGCAGGGCATAGTCTACATAAATCAAGAAAAATGTATCTATAGCTAGAACAACACAAATCATATAAGCCTAGAGTTATTACTCGGGTGCAAGGAATATTTCATCTGCTTCGACTTGAGAAGATGAGGCTGCAATATCAACTCTGCCAAAAAAATTATGAAGTCCAGCATCTGCGACCTTTGCAATAAAGTTTTCATCGACAAGAACATTAGCTGTTTTGAAATCCTTATGCACCAGACGGGGACTCAAAGAGTGAAGATGAGCCAAACCTGCATAGAAACGGATGAATGAGCTTTTGAAAATCAGGAAAAGGTTCGTCGAAGCTTTACGAACAGAGAAGGGATATTACCATACAACTGAAACTTTTAGGATGTCTTACAAACAGAATAAGTAGGACCCGTTACGTTACTTGGATATTTTATCTAAAAGAGACGTAAACTGATACCAGGAAAGCGACAAATGCTCACTGATTTTGCAAAGGATCACCTTTAGCTGCACCTTGAGCTATTGAAAGTCTATGCTTGAAATCTAGCTTCTCTTGCGATTGTTGACTGGCACCTGCCGAGGAAAATCAAAGTTACAGGCATCTGTTTGCGATGAAACGTTTCACTTAGCTACAACAAGATGGAATAAGTTTTACTAAATGTTGTATAAAGCAATTCAGGGTTTGGCATGCATGTTACAAATCATTAAGCACAGGAAACACTTCCATTGAATCGAGATAGAAAAATCCATAATTGAAGTTTGCAGATATATAAAATAGAACTTTCACAAAAAAGAAATATTCTGCCTGCATAGAAATATACCATACAATTGACTGGAGACACTTCCGTTAGGCACATATTCATATACAAGAAACTGTAGATTGTTTTCCTGGCAGTAGCCTATGAGAATAACGAGATTCCGATGCTGAATAGATGAGAGATAGCGTACCTGAAATAAAACTCAGTCCTGTTCGATCAACTCATCAAAGCAAGAGAATGAACAAAAAGAGACACCTGTATTTAAGACTAAAGCTAAATATTGAAGACAGATCGTAAATCCATTAAAATTATGAAGAAAAAGTAGTGAACAAAAAGGAGAAGACTATGATACAGTTTTATCACATAATCAATCATCAAACTGGTTTAAAATATTTCAACAGAATTAATCCTTTCAGTTATCACCAAAAAAGAGCCAAGATAGAAGAAATGCTGAATATGCTCAAATCTATTTCAGAAAAAAAGAACAAATTTTCTATTCTAAAATTATTCCACACAAAAGATGTTGTTCAGTGAATTAACGGGCAAAGAAAACTTCATCTTTCTGAGTTAACTAATACCTGAATATAACTTGGTAACTTGTACAGAATTCTAGTAAAAATTCTGAAGCTCAAATAAACAAAGGACATAAGAAGGAATTGAGACATAAGAGATGAAGGAAAAGAGGTCATCCATTTAAAACTATTCTCATCACTCTAAATATGAATATAAAATCTATGAAACAGAGGACAAAATTCTTAGTGATTAATCATCTCTAAAATGCATGGCTAAAATCATCGATACATTCTCATAAAATCAAAATTTTAGTGCAGGAAAGTTAGTATTACTTCATCAACAAACTCTTGAGTAGCAACTCCACGACGCTTTTTGATGGCAGCAAGCATCCCATCTTGGAGTAAACCTTTGTAAACCTCCCCAAATTTTCCTTCTCCAATCATGTTTTTGTCACTGAAATTATTTGTGGCCAGAAATAGTTCTTCCATGTCAAATCGCCTAGTATCGCGATTTGCTAACTTAGTTACACCATGTCTTCCCACTGCATGTAATGGAATTTATTTGCATAGCAAGGAAAATTACATGTGTCGGTTGCAGAATAAAAGTGTCTACCAAGGAGCTACATCTATTGTCCCGAAGTTTACACTCGTTTCTTATTAGTCAGAAAAGTAAAACATGAATTAATATATATTAACTTTATATGTTCTGACCAATGAGAATGAAGGGCACATGGAATAGTACAAAAGACGTGCTCCCGTCTATCAAATACATACCTTGGGAAGGATCAGAGGACCCTGTTTCTGAAGTCCTTGAAGCACTCCTATTGTGAGACAGACAATAATACCATACAAGTATAATAACTATTCCTACCAATGCCACAGTTCCTGCAGCTCCTCCTAATATTTCTGCAAGAGAACTTGACATCTGGTATAGGAATCACTTCGCTTGTGCTGTACAAATTTGTACAAACTATTATTATACATGAAACCTGGAGTTCAAAGAAGAGAAGATGATCAAAATATAAGAAATATTACTATAAGCTAGAGTAATATATATGCATTAAACTACCTAAAACAATGTCAAAGGTGATTTTGAGAAAAGGGTTAATAAAAAACATTAGAATTAGAGTTCAACATTAATGGAAGCTTGAGATAGATTGCAAGGGACATGATTTTTAGAATGCATGCAATGAAGTATACAAACAGAGAGTGGATACAATTGAATATAATGATAATGCTAGAATAAAAGAAGACTATATTCAAAAGGGGTGTTTATAATAATGTAATCTATGAATAGTTCAAGGCTAATAATAAGTAATGACATGAGCAAAATCTGAAAAAGAGTTAAGGAATCCCAGCAAAATGCATGCACATTTCTAAATTGACATGCAGTTATACTAAATTAAAATGAAATAAGCAAAGAAATAAATAAGGGGAGAGTGGAATGCAGCAACAAATACAATAAGTGAGTTACTTTTTTGTCAAATCTTCAGAATTGATAAATAATGAGGCAGGATCTCAAAAAGCCTTAGCTTCATTTACCAATGACACTTTGAAGGAGCTTCAAATGCCACTCACTGAAATCAAGATTGACCCAAAACTCCTTTCCCATCATATGAACCAATTCTCTATCATCATCAACACAAACCAACCTTACAATCAAATGCAAATTGTTGAAGAATTCTATAAAAGATGCAAATTTAGAAAGTGGGGTGGTTTTCTTTTTCTTTTTCTTGGGACCAAAAACCCCTTTAGATCAAGAACAAGTCTTGTTGAAGTCCAAGTTGGTACAAAAAAGACAGTCAGGTCCTGAAATGAATATGCTCCCTGAAAGGTAGTGCCACTCTGTAAGCAATGAAAACCCACAAACAAAACCTCTCTATCTATGTTTTACTTTTGTTAATTAATTATATATGACCAAATATCTGTTGTCCCATATTATTCTTATTTTTACTTAATTATTATTGGCGTAAAACAACTATATATATGGGACAACATATCTCAATGTATACGTATATTTCTATTTCTCTGAGTAGAGTATCATAGTTGGATAGTGGAAACAGACAATCTCGACAGAAAGTGACCTTGCGCCAACAGACACAACACATTATCAAGTTTATTACCGTCTCTACCAAACACCTCAATGCAAGAACATCACCATAATTATAAATATAAATATCCACAAAAATATATATATGTACATTGTAAAAAAACCAACCCACATAATATAGAAAAAAAATGGTAAAGATTTTATATAAGAGAGTTTGGGTGTGTTACAGGGTGAGGGATAAAAAGAAAGAGAGAATAATAATAGATGTAATGTTTATGCATCCTAATGGTAAAGATTTTATATACAATGTCATTCATTTCTATTGTTATCAGAAGTCGACAAAGTCATTTGTATTACTTATCAGAAGTCAACAATGATTATCAAATATGAATGTTGGTTAATGATTAATAGACAATGTACAAAAAATTCTTACACATCATTGTATAATGTTTCTCATAATAATGATAATAAATAATAATATTTTGTGGGCTGTAAAGGGCATAATTGTTGTTTGGTACTGCAAGTTGAATGTGTTTATAATTATTTATTTATTTTATTTGTGTCGGGTACAGGCATCTTGGCTGTAACATATTCGCACTGGTACATTACATACAATAGCAGAAATAGAGGTAGAGAGAGCATGGAGAAAAGTATATTTGTTAGTGTAAAATCACATAGATATGTGTAATCTACGTATTTATGTACATAAAGATCATTTTGTTGGTATCAACAAACCCAAATAGGAAATGCCAAAATGGTAATAAAGAGAGAAGAGGGGGATTCAAAGCTGTAGCATGTTCCTTGTGGGGATGTTATACCCCACCAGCCAGCTATATTGATGTTGCTACTACTGAATGTTATATGCTCAACATATTTTGGTGATAAAATGTGAATTAGAAATAGACAAGAGAAGTAGAGATGGTAAATGGGTATTGCCAACTCGCATTGGTGACAAAAAAATGTGGGTCGAGTATCTTTTTTCCATTAACTTATTATGTTTGATCCACTAGCTCATTTATCTAGTGGCTATTCAAATTGGGTTAAGTAGATGGCCCACAGGCGTAACAATAAATATAAATTGTAGAAAACTAAAATTCGAAATAATCTGAAAGACATTGTATCCATATAAGGACTACTGAGTCTCCTAATTCAGCTAACATGGGTCACTTGTGGTTTGTGAGAAGCACCAAGAAGCACTATTGCATGAGAGCCACGACCCACCATGATTCATTACGAGGCATACAGTGACTAAAGCAGAAGCAGACTACACGAGAGCCAACCATGACAATTAGAGTCCACAACCACGACAAGGGCAAACAATCAACAACTACCAAAGATTAGGCTACAACGATCTCCTCATATGACGAAGACAACAAACGCATCAACTAAGACATATAAATCTAGATTCGATTTTCCCAATTCAATTTCCCTTTCATGATTTGCCCAATTTGATTTCTCCAATTCATATATGTGGAATTCCTAATTAAGAAACACGATTTTCTCGAATTTAACTTTCCTCTACGTAGATTTATTGTTATTATTGTATTGAATTTCGATTTACCCAATTTCATTATTATGAATGTATCTCTTTATTATTACCTATTAATGAATTATATTATATCTCATTGTAATTAGTGTATTTTAACGTAATATATTCTGATGTTTTGTATATATAATGTTGTAGCTGAAATAAATGACCCGAACAATGTGAATGCCATTGATGATGATATGTTTTCTTCTAATGTTAACACTAGTAACAAAGGGCAAGAGCAACAAGAGCTAAGTATAAGATTTTCTTCACAATGAAAGGCAAGTCTCCGATTGAAGTTAAAATGGTTGAGTGTAATGCTTGCAATCAAAGTACAAAGCTAGTAGTAATAAGTATGGGACACATTCTATCATTGGTCACTTGATGAATGCTCAAAAAATAAGTTTGAAGATATGTGTCAAATGATGATAGAACGATAGTTAAGATTGAAGTCTCACATGATTGATCAATTGACATCGCATGAAATGATTGCTTTAGCAATAATTGAGCATGATTTTCCACTTAAATATGTTGAGTATAGAAAGAGTAGAGCTTGGTTGATGTACTTGAATCGAGGTCATGTTCCTATTTATATAAATAGTGTAAATGTTTGTGAACAATCATTTTTGTCCGGTCTAGAAAAACTCAAAACTTTTTTTTAAATAATTACTTTCTCAAAAAATAAACAAAATGATTTTCTAATAAAATAATTTAACAAATAGGTTCTGGAAACCTATATCTTTTTCACATAAAAATTAATCAAAAAAAAAAAACCAATTAGAAATGGGCTTCTAGAAACCCATACCATTTTCTCCTAAAATAAGCAAAAAAATGATTAGTAAAGTGATTTTTATTTTTCTTGAAATTATATTGTAAATTAAATAGAAAATACTTAAAACTAATTTTTATTTAATTTTATAATTAAATTCAAATTTATAAAAAAGAAATAATAAGAGCCAATTGGAATATTCTTTGGATTATGCCTTTTATTTATTAGTATTCAGAATAAAACGTTTAGTCAAATCTGAATTCTTCAGATCCCTAAAAATGGGTGGTCAACTTTATCTTTAAAATTTCAGCTAGTTCAATTTTAGGATTAGGTTAGTGTAATTTTTTTCTATAAATAGGGTGCATTAGGTTGAGAAAAAAATTTAAAAAAGGCGAAAAACTAGAGAGAAAGAGAAAAAAGAAAAAGCGACTTACCTCGTGAATTGCGTAGAGAGAGTGGAGAAAAAAGAAAAAACCATGTGATCCACTGCAGGTGCGCACATCAAAAGCAGCATGCTCTAGTCCTTATCACCGTTGGATCTACTGACTGCCACATTGACCAGTCACTAGAGGAACCAAGTCGCGACTCGCAGGCGAGCGTAATTCCCTCCTTGTAGAAGAGACTGCAGGGATCACCACTTCCACTCCTGGTATTTAATTCAATGTGGTCCAGCGTATCCCAGGCTATGTGCACCCACAATTCCAGCCAACCAGGAATAGCCACATGTCTCCTTCTGTCTAACTAAATCATTTCTGCCAGTGCTCGTGTGACACATCAGTGGCAACTCTGCTCTCGTTCACACACGATTAAAGTCCACCCATGTTTAAATCTCTTCATCATTTCTTTTTTTCAATGCAATTTTATTTTTGTTGAAATAATAACAACCGTATTTAATATATATTTAAATAATTATTTTTTGGGACAACAGGGAGAAAAATATTAATTAGATTTATTGGAAAATAAAAATAAATTATTTTCATGGATAAATAATAATAATAATAATAAAGAAAGATAAACGTCCATTTAATATAGTTAGCAAATCAACAAAATTTCTTATGATTTTTTATTAAGTAAATTCTATTTTTTTTGTCATTAATAAAAATTAAAAACTTTTAATAAAAACTGTTTGATTCAAAAAAAGATGCCACACAATGTTATTAGTGCTTATAAAAATTTTGTAACTTTTTGGAATTAATCAAAGGATGGAGGCATGTCATGATAATACTTCTATCCATACATCATCCTTGAACGATTGTGTTACGACGTTTCTTTTTACTCGATTAATTCCTAAATCAAATTCATGAAATGCATATTTTTATTGATGAATTATAATTAGAGAATGAAACTCTTGATCTCATATTTCTAATGCTTTACTCGCAACTATTCTACTAAAGTAATTGAGATGCCTACTTGTGAAAAGTGCAAAATTTTAGAAAATGAAAAGTTGTGCTTAAAACAGAAAGTTGCTAACTTCACAAGTAGTAGTCAAAACTTGAACAATCTACATTTTGCATCTAGGAATGTAGGTAACCGATCTGGTCCAGGTTTCAAGAATGCTATGAAAATGAATTCTAACATGAAACAAGCAGTTTATGCTAAGAAGTTGCATCATAAATCACCTACTTGCTTTTATTGTAGCATACATGGACATACTTCTATTTCGTGTAATATTAGAATGCATGGTGTACCTAGTGGCCAATATTTGTGGATTCAAAAGGGACAAGTTCCAAAGGTTACTAAAAAGAAGGGACCCATCATAACTTGGGTACCTAAAATGGTCAAGTAACTTTATTTTGCACGTGTGCCTAAGAACACATGGACATCATTGATATTTGGATAGTAGGTGTTCTAGACACATGGCAAATGATAGATCGAAGTTCCTAGAACTATCACTCAAGGAGAAAGGTCATGTCACTTATGGCGACAACAATCGAGGCAGAATACTTGGGGTAGGAAAAATCGGAAATGTTTTGCAAACAATAATTGGCAACGCACTTTACATGGAAGGGTTGGAGCACAAATTGCTAAGAATAAGCCAACTTTGTAACAAAGTTAACAAGGTATCCTTTGATTCCAAGTGTTGCATAATTCGTAGTGGCATGGACAATAAAGTTAAGTTTATAGGTCATCAAATAAATAACATTTATATGGTTGATTTAGATAATATCATTTTACTGTTTTCAAACTGTTTTATTGCAAGAGAAAGTGGTATATGGGTTTGGTATATGGGAACAAAACATGTCCATTTGAATCATTTAGAAACATTGTCCTCCAAGGACTTAGTAATTGGCCTACCAAACCTTAATTTCAAAACAAACAATATATGCGACTCTTGCCAAAAATGCAAGCAAGTCAAAAATTCATTTTTTATAATAAATAGTGGTATCCACAAGAGGGCCTTTTGAGTTGTTTCATATGGACTTGTTTGGACCATCACAAATCATGAGCTTTGGTGGTAGTTACTACGCACTTCTCATTCTGGATGTTTTCTCTAAAGTCACTTGGACATTGTTTCTCGCTTTAAAAAGTGATACTTTTTAATCAATTAAGAATCTTGCCAAGCTTCTTCAAAATCAATTCAACCATAAAATTGAATGTATTCGAAGCGACCATGGTGGTGATTTTGAGAACCACCAATTCGATAAGTTTTGCAAAAAACATGGAATTCATCATCAATATTCTACTCCTAGAACTCCTTAAAAAATGGAGTTGTTGAGAGGAAATCGAGTTCTTGAGGAGTTGGCGAAAACCATGTTAAATGAAAGCAAGGTGCCTAAATATTTTTGGGCCGATATGGTGCATACCACATGCTATGTTATGAATAGAGTCCTAATGATGCCTATACTTTTGAAAACTCCCTACGAACATTTGATATGCCGAAAACCGAATATTTCATATCTTCATGCTTTTAGATGCAAATGGTTCATTCTTCATACCGGTAAAGATCAATTAAGTAAATTCGATTCAATAGTCGGTGGGGGAATATTATTAGGATACTCTAATCATAGTAAGGCGTATAGAATCTTTAACAAGCATACTATGACTTTTGAAGAGTCAATACATGTGTGTTTTGATGATTCTTCTCCAAAAGAGAAGATAAAGGTTTTTAATGATGTTTCAAGTGCTCTTAAAGATGCATACACTACAGATGCATTATATGAAAAAGTGTTGCAAGATGATCAAGAATCGAGTCAATATCATCAAGATATGCCACAGGTTTGGAAAATGAAGAAGGGCCACCTCATCGATAAGGTTATAGGTGATATCTCAAGCGGAGTGGTAACCCTTAATTCGTGACGTAATATTTGCCACTTTTTCGCTTTTGTTTCTCAAATTGAGCCTAGGACTATAGATGAGGCAATAGAGGATGAACATTTGGGAATATCTATGCAAGAAGAGCTTAACCAATTTGAGCGTAATAATGTTTGGGACTTGGTCCCTAAACCTAGTGGACATCCTATTATTGACACTAAATGGGTTTTTCGAAACAAATTAGATGAGTCTGCCTTGATTATAAGAAATAAGGCCAGATTAGTAGCCACGGCTTATCATCATGATGAATAAATTGATTATGATGAAACCTATGTCCCCGTTGCAAGGTTAGACGCTATTAGGATGCTTTTAGCTTTTGCTTCAATAATGCATTTCAAACTTTATCAAATGGATGTAAACAACACATTCTTGAATGAAACATTCAAGAAGAAGTATATGTTGACCAAATCCATGGTTTTGAAAATTATAATTATCCAAACAATGTCTTTAATTTGAAAAAGATACTTTATGGTTTGAAACAAGCTCCAAGGCCTTGGTATGATAGACTTATCTCTTTTCTTTTAGAAAAAAGGCTTTATAAGGGGTAAAGTTGGCACTACGCTTTTCATATACAAATCTGAAAAGGATATTTTGTTAGTTCAAATACATGTAGATGATATAATCTTTGGAGTAACTAACGATGTCTTCTACAAGGACTTTTCTGATTTAATAAGGGTGAGTTGGAGATGTCCATGATGGGTGAGTTAACATTTTTCCTTGGACTTCAAATCAGGCAAATGAATAATGGCATTTTCATTCATCAATCTAAATACTACAAGCAACTTCTGAAAAAAGTTCGAGTTGGATAAATGAAAAGAGGCTTAAACTCTTATGGCATCATCCTGCTATCTCGACAAGAATGAGAAAGGTAAGGCAATAGAGGTAACCAAATATCGAGGTGTGATAAGCTCTTTATTGTATTTAACTTCAAGTTGCCCCGATATAATGTTTAGTGTTTGCATGTGTACTAGATATCAAGCTTCTCCTAGAGAATCACATTTTTCTACAATCGAACGCATCATGAAATACTTAAAAGGAATCATTAATATTACTGTGTTCTTTGCTAAATTCCGATGAACACTTGGTGACAAAATTGACATACGGGAAACACTCAATCACACTAGATGAGATCATATCTACATTTTGTCCTACACTCAAAGAAGATAAAATGTGGGGGTATGGTCTTAGGCTGATAGTCTGTATGTGAAAGGGAGTCATGTGTGTGGGAGGAAACAAGTGTTGAAAGGGTTTGTGAGCAAGGCATGGTTATTATTTTTTTCATTAGAGAGTGATGAACAATTTATTGACTGATAACTTTATTTATTTACTCTCCTTCGGGTTCCACGTAACCATACCATAAAATGTTGATCTATTTTTATTAAGTTAACTATACCATTTATTATGAAAGTTTGGTATCAAAGAATAAAAAGAGTAAAAAAATAAAATTAGCAGTTAACCGTACCACTTCTCACGAAGGGTTGGTCTCATAATAAACCGTATCATTTCTTTCGAAAGGTTGGTAAATGACTGAATGTAAATAAACAAAATAAAGAGCTAGTAGCGGAAAGTAAATAACAGAAAGTAAATGTTTATAGCGGAGAATAAATGACAGCGAGTAAATGTTAATGATTAGATTTATTAATTTATCACTTTTTTATCGTCAAGTAACAATCAATTGATTGAATTGCACATTTTGTATGTTGCTTTTATTCACAAAGTTATAAATCATGAATTGATTTGCACTTTTGTGAGTAGACTATGTTTTCAACAAATAAAATTTATTGATAACACTTTACTATACTTGCATCTCTTTCAAGATTCAATTGTAGTATAGTATAAGTTATGTCGAACCACAAGGAATTGCCTAATAGAAATGTAATCATATTTTGTATCTTTTATCAAAAGTAGAAATTATAAAATAAAGTTTGTCTTGGTGTTTTTATGAAGCAAGAAACATGAAAAAGTAAAGTATATAAATATTTACAAATTCAAGAGGAGAATATGGTTAGAATGATAGAATATTTTCTTGAACAATATCAACATGAGAATTTATGCAAGTTATGTGTTATACCTTGGTTAAACCATACACCATGTCTTAACTTTCCACCTCGTGTCCTGGTCTGGAAAAGATGATTTTCAAACCTTGTATAATACACTAAACAATAATTAACTGCCACTCGTTGGAGCAGGTTGTCACACCCTACTTTAGGCTCAGTTAACATTGTTTATACTTGAATACAAGTTGCTTAAAATAGACGCTTTGATATGGCAAGTGAACTAAGGTGTAGGTTATACTTTTTAGTTCACTTGTCAATACTTTAAGAAGAAACATTTTTGGATCTTGAAATCAAGTTTTAGGCAATCAATATAAAACTACATTAAGAACTTCTTAAAGAATCAATATAACCAAAATAATAACTTGTATAAATGAAGAAGAAGATAAAGAGTACAAGAAAATTACAACATAGTCCAATTTTTGGAGCATTAGCCATTCATCCAAAGATTATATGCTTTTGGTTCCAAATGAGGTTACAAAATCATATTTTCGCACCTCATTTTCCAACTCCATTCACTATGAATTTCTATGAAATAAACACCTAAAAACAACCTAAAAATGGAGGAAACTGAAATGGGATGAAGAAGAACCTTAAGTGATGCCTAAGAACAGCCTTAAGTGAGGGAAAATGGTGCCTTTTTATAGCACAAGGTTGGGGTGCCCAACCCCCCTTTTGAACCACCCAATCCCCTTGGTCAGCTAGCTTGGCCAGCCTATTGTATGCTAGGTCACATGCATGGGGACACCTACTACTTGGTTGCCATAGCTTATGTCATGCATGAGGTTATGTGCTTAGTCTTCAAGTAATGAAATGGTAAGTTGCTTGGTGAGTTGGCCTAACATTTCTTCATGGTTGGTTTTGGTGCACCTGATTAGGCGCCTAGCCCCCTTGGTCCCACGGTAGCTACCACCAAAGCTTATTATTTGTGATGGTCCAAATAGATCCATATGGAGTAACTTCAAGGGTCTAGTTGTGGATATGATGTTCTTAGTTGAAAATGATTTTTTTTTACACTTCTTCTTCCTCTTTTCAAACCCTCTTCGTGGCCACCATTCTCTCTCTCTAAAATCTTGGTTTTTGATTCGTTTTGAGTGATTTTTGTGTTCAATCATATCAAATTTTCACTTCTAAACACTTCTAATTTGTGTTTAGTGGCCTAAATAAAAAACCCCAAGTTCTCCAAAACCCAAAAACGCAAAAACCTCAATCCATGGCCTCCTCTTTAAGAACAAAGAAGCAACAGACCAATCTGATTCAAAAGAAGCAAAGAACTTCATCCTTGGAGTCCAACCCTATTGACTTAGCGTGGCTTCTAGCAAATGATGAGCAACAAAAAATCTTTGAGGAGCACTTCCATGGTCGCACTATCTTCACTCCCAAATACGGTAATCTCAGGAATTTTGAGTTTGAAGATGTTATATTTCCTTATCTTTTTAGACAACAAAACCTTTTCAATTTCTGTTGTGAATCGAATGAAATCTATCATGAACTCATTAGAGTATTTTACTGTAACATGAACTTTAGGAAAAACCGTCTTACTTTCTATGTCAAAGGAAAAGACATTACTATGGATTTGAAAACCATGAGTTCATTGTGCTGTAATATACCCTATCAGGGGAGCATTGCAGGTTTCGGTCTTCTATGCGAATGGGATAATTATGATCGAAAAGGTTTTTATTATTCTCTGTGTAGAATTACCAAAGAGGAAATAGAAACGCTTAAGCAACATGGCTATGGTGAAACTATTAAAAACAGAGATATCCTATCTGCTGGACATCTCAAACTGGAAGACCGTTTGCTTAATTATTTTATGAGCTATGTTATTTTTCCAAAATTTTCAAACCATTCTCAAATTAGTGACATAGAACTCCAATTGATGTACACTATGAATTTTAACATCAAAATCAATTAGACTCTGATGATAATGAGACAAATGTGGTATGTAAGAGGAACCCAAAGCCCTTGCCATATGCAATCTTAATAACAAAAATCCATGAGCATTTCGGTGTTTCTACTATTGGAGAAACTAAGGTCCCGCTTAACCCTCGTGAAAGCCATATTGATGTGGATGTAGTCCACAAAATAGGCTTCACATATAATCTTCATGACCAGACCTACAAGCATAAGAAAGATAGACCTCTTGCTCATGAACCAGAAACTGCCACTGCTAATCCCTTTGAACCTCAACCTTCTAAGTTTCATGCTCAATCTTCCTCATCTGTTGTCATGCCTTCAAATCAGATGATTATGGATGAGTTGATTTCTCTTCGAGGCTACATCACTAACCGGATGGATGCCTTTGATACACACAATAAACAAATCCATTTTAAACTTCATCGTCTCTCTTCTAAGCTGAGTAGCATGGACGTTGATGAAGACAATTCTGAGCCCGAGTCTTAGATTATATCTATTGCTAGGATTTTCTGGTTGTAATGTTATTTTTTTTCCTGGTGTCAGACAAATTTCTATTTTGTTGTTTGTATTTTTGTTGTTGTTTGCATTGTTACTGCTTGAACATCGTTTTACTTTTATGTTATTACTCCAATTCCGTTATATCTTGATATCCATATTATTATATACAAGAGAAATATATCCTATTGCATGTATGCTATATATATTATGGTGGAAAACTCTTGACAAACTCTTGGCTTTTCTACTTTTTGATGAAGTCAAAAGGGGGAGAAAAGTTGAGAGAGTGTATTTTCTGTGAAAATTATTTCAGGCACACAACTCCAAATGAAAGGGGGAGCATACAATATAGGGGGAGCATACTCGAGACAAGTCAAAAATATCACAAGGTATGCTGCTCTTAGAAAACTACAGTGTTAAGAAGATATTGGTTTGTCGTCATAAAAAAGGGGGAGATTATAAAGAAGATCTCTACTCCTGACCTTGGCACAGTTTTGATGAAGACACAAACATCACCAAAAAGAAGAAAAGGAAGAATACTTATGAAAACAATGACGATTCAAACTTCAAGGTATTCAAGACTTTTAGTCTAAGTCTAAATAGGTACTTCTATCCTATACTCTTGAATATATAATAGTAGTATTGCTCAAAATATTTTAAAAGAAAAATTGAAACACTTCAAGTTTAAATAAAACAATTTTCAAAATACTGTGTAGCAAGTTACTGAAAACTGAGTAACATGTTACATGAGTGAGAAATGAGTTATCCAATAAAAACTGAATTGAGTAATCCATTACTGAACTATGGGTAACAGATTACTCAAGTTTCAACGTTCTTGAGTAACCGATTACTCTAATATGAGTAACCCATTACTCTAAGTGAATTTTAAATTCACTGTTGGACATAATATTTGGGTAACAAATTATTCCATGCTCTAACTGACTACTGAGAGTTGTTGCATCAGATTTTCAAAATCAAAGTGAATGAGTTTCAACCCAAAAGACATGATTTCATTCCAATCAATTCCTACCCTTTCAAAGAGACATTTTTGGTTGGTTGGAAAGCCTATATAAAGGCATTAAAACTCATAATCAAAACACACAACTTTCATAAAACTCTCACACAATTCTGAAAATTTCTCTCACTATTTTTGTGCACTTTCGCACTCGGTTTTTAAACTTTGAAAAGAGAATTTTTCTGAGTTACTTGAAGTAATTGTTTCAAAGTTTTACAAACATATTGAGCAATATTACGTAGTATACAAGTGAGTTATTGGATTGCAAGTGATATTAAATTTCGTATTTGTAAAGGCAATCTAAGCCACTGTTGTAATTCTTCATTCATTATAAATACTTTCTTTCACGGGGTCTGATAAGAAAGGGGATAGAGTTACTTGGAAAAGTGTTTTCCAAAGTGATAAATATAAGTGAGTGTGTAAGATATATGGAAGTCTCAGGGTGAGATATTGTAATTACAACTTATAATATTTAGTGGAAAATCTCTTGTGGTGCAAGACTATTGGACGTAGCCTTCGGTGGACAAGAAGATGAATCAATATAAAATTCTGGTGTACTCTCTTCCCCATTTATCTCTTGAATTATTTACTTGTTATTTTCTGCAAAAAAAATTCGCTGCTCTTAACTCTTCGTATTGCAGAAAAAGTGGCTATAATTTTAAGTTGACTAATTTACCCCCCTCTTAGTTGCAATCTCAGTCTTACATTTTCTGTATCCTTCCCTCATCATGGTAGAGAACTATGCTAGAGAACCGTTCTGTAACAACATGCGATCCTTCCTCACCAAGCACATGATTCTTCCGCTGCTCAGAGCTCTTTTCCCACACCTAAGACGTGGGAGAGCCTCTTTTGAGTCGGGTTTGACGGTTGTGTGCCTTGACGTGTTGGAAGAAGACATAGCTAGATCCAAATCTGTGTATTGTGACCAATGTGGAGTTTTCACTAAGTTGACCAATTCAATCTCTACAATTCTTCACTTTAGTTTAATTGATTTTTCCGGTTTCTAGCCGGTAATGAGTTTCCGATAACAGAATCTACTCTATTACACTTACTATACACATATAGCGTAGGAAAAAGGAAAAAGGTACAACATAGAAGAAAATGGTCAATCATTTATTTGGATCACCTAAAATTATCGTCTTGATTTCGTAAGAGGATATTCATTAGTGACATAATCGTATAACTAAGATAATTAAATGGCTACATCGGTCAGTTATTGAATAATTAAAGTGACTGCTTGTTGATTATTACTGCTATATGCTCCGTGGTTTATCACTGATATAATAACAATAAAATGATGAGAAGTTTATGGGGCTAGGTTGGGTGGTAGGGCCATAAGAAGTACATTATTTGTTCACTATTTGTTTTTGGGTTTAATATAAGTAATCAGTCTCATGTAATAAAATTCGTAATTGAATTACTAGGATAGATAAATAAGAAAACAATAATCTTGAATAAATAATTGGTCTTGAAAATAATGACGACACTATTCTTGACAATATAGTAATAGGAAGAAATGACTTTGTCATTGAAAAAGAAATAGTGAACAAATAATGAATATTTCATTCTAAAAATATAGTGGCTAACTTAAATGAAGAAAGTTTATATATAAACTTTGTTGAGTAAGTAAGTAATCGATATTTATGTATGTAAGAATGTTTACATTAAGAAAAAACATGAATAAAGTGAAATAGATTAAAGAAGATGTCATACCTATGTTAATGTGAATCTTAAGACAATAAAATATATTTAAAAGCAATATTTTTTGTAAAATCAATGTTTCACAGTAGCTTTTGAAACATTTTTTGATAGAGCAACATATAGTTGTCTATGTCCAAAGATATGTTGAGGAAGATAAATCCCTACATCAGACCATAAATTGGGGCATCATGAATACGAACAACATGCGTCCAAATTAGCCGTGCATAAATTGGGTTACCCATCAGCCCAAATGAAACCTGGATTATGTTATATCCACTGTGTAAAATGGAAAGTGACCAACCAAAGTACGGCCACAACATAATAATAGATGTCAAGCAAAAAAGACAAGTCAAAGACCACAACCTTCCACATGTTTAAATTGTTCTTTCTATATTAGTATCCTTACATGTAGCACTTTCTCCCCCTTCCACCTATCCTAATTCTTATGGCCTCACCACCCAACCTATTCCTACAAACTTCTCATCATTTTATCGTTATTATATAGCGATAAACCACACAAACCATTTATCACTAATACTCAACAATTGGTCATTTTAATCATTCAATGATGGACTAATGTAGTCATTTAATTATCTTACTTATATGAATATATCGCTAATGAAGATAATCTCATGAAATCAAGACGGTAATTGTAGGTGATCGGAATAAATGATTTTCCATTTTATTTTATGTTGTACCATTTTCCTTTCTCCTATATAGTTAGTGTAATAAAGTAGAGTTCGTGACCAGAAACTTGTAACCGGAGTGGAACCAAAAAAATTCACGAAACAAAAGTTAAGAGTAGTAGAAATAGAACCGGTCAACAACTTCGTGAGTGATCTTACCAAAAACTCCTAATTGGTCGCAATATTCATTTTTGGATTTGGCCTTGTCTTTTTTCAACACGTCAAGGCACATAACCTTCAGACTTAAGTTGGAAGAGGCAGTATCATTAAAACCGTACCGATTATCAAACCGGTTAGGGTACTAGTAAAGTGGTATAATGGTTCAACCAGTGGTTCAGTGATTAAATTGCATGCGATTAAATTTTTTTGTTATAGGTTTATATATATATATATATATATATATATATATAAACCTATAACAAAAAAATTCAAATAAGTAGATACTCAAATTTTTAATCAATATTCATAATCTACTCAAAATTCACATAAACAAATAACTTTAAGTCTTTAACAAATTCAAAGTTGAAATTACAAAACATATATCAATCCAAAAATATCACTTAACAATCGCAAAATATAAATAAATGACACAAATTCACAACTCACTCTACAAAACAAATAAATTTGGAGTTTTAACATTTAACACCAAGGAGTCAAAGTTGTCTCATATCGAGATTATATTTTTGCACTAAATCTTATCTTCAGACAGTACTGCAAGATTACATAAATGTCACTGAGTATGAGAAGGGTTGTCTCTAATCTAAGTATGATTTGGAAGCATATGCCTTGAAGTGTTGAAGAAGGGTTGGAAAGATGAGTCACATTATAATGGGTTTTTAAGTTTTTTTATAAAAAACAAATATGTGTATAAATCGTCCGGTTTAGTCAAATACCAGCCGGTTCACCGGTTTTGGTTGGTTGTGACTGATTTTTGATTGGTTTTGACCAGTTTTGATCTTTGGCCGGTTCAACATATGTACCGAACCGATTAGGGATCCAATTTGCCGGTTTTCTGGTTGCACCGGCCGGTACGATACGGTTTTTACATCATTGGGAAGAGGATCTGCCACGTCATCAGGTGTGGAGAAAGAGCCTACAATGACGAGAAAATTGCATGCTTGGTGAGAAAGGATCAGACATTGCTACCGAACGGTTCTTCAAGAAAGTTCTATGTCGTGATAAGCGGCTTCCCTCCGTTGATGACTATGATGGAGAAGGCGATGACAATCGTGTGGTCCAGTTAAAGAGGCGTGTTAGGTGAAGTTGGTTAAGTATCTAACTCTAGGGAGTTGAATCAATGAGAGAGAACTAGAAGAAGAGGGACTTCAAGGGTTCATATTTGAAGATGAAGATGGAGAGAGCAAATAGGAGGGAAGAAAGAAAGAAATGGTTACAAAGAGGAGTAGCTTGGTGGGTTTGTTATAAAGGTGTGAATCAGTGATTGTGGTTGTGCCTTTGTCTGCTCCTGATTGGAACACGAGTATTGGCTTTCCATCTTTGTCTATGAGCCCCACTTTTGAAAGCTATGCCTCAACAACCTCCTTCAACCTACACTAATGAAATGGAAATAGATTTAAAATGCATCCCTTGTTATCATCTCTGATTATTTAATAATATAATATTTATTTTATTAGGAACATAATTATAAATATCATATTGGTTCTTTTTTGGCAAATCGTATAGGATTGGTTAAACCCGGTATGTATATGAAAAAAATAATATTTTTTAAAATGATATATTAAAGATTCAAACTTTAAAATTAATAGTTGAATGTAACATGATTAATGATTAAATCTTTTTAATAATTAAGTTATGTTGTGCAAATAAATAATTAAGGTGAGATATGGTCACATTATCTAAAATAGAACAAATGAAGTAAGATATTTTTTCTTAAATCAAACATATCTTCTATAAAAGCAATAATATTCGAGAGGGATGTGGTAAGAATATGTTACTTTGTTCAAACTCCCACGCCCCGACAAATACAGTTTCTAAAGCTAATGTGGTTCTAAGAGTTGTAGAAATAGAACCGGTCAACAACTTAGCCAGTGCACTTATCGAAAACTATGCATTGGACGTGATACACATATATGGATCTGGACATGTCTTCTTCCAACAAGTCAAGGCACATAACTGCCAGACCGACTCATAAGAGGCTTTGCCACGTCTCATGTGTGGTAGAAGAGTTAAGGTCGGCAAGAGAATCGCGTGCTTAGTGAGGAAGGATCACACGTTGATACAAAAAAATTCTTTGGCAATGTTTTCAGTCATGACGAGAGAAGGAGACGGGAATGAGAACAAGTCGAAGAGGTATGTGGTAAATCTCCTTTTAATTCGATTCTGAACCTTCCCTCCACTAATGACCATGAAGGAAGAGGCGATGAGAATCGTGAGGTCTTTTTAGGAGGTGCGTGACTACGTGAGGTGAGATCTGGTTGAGTATCCCGCTTGGGGGAGTACACTCGCAATAATGAAAATAAAAGATAACAATAGAAAATGATTTTATTTCCTAAAATGATAGATAATATCGAATAAATAAAATGTTACATTAACTAAAGTAGAATCGGTGAAGGATGATATTTTTTCTTAAACCACACATATCTTCTATAAAAACAATATATCGTATTGTTAGGTCATCCTTTCAGCAACAATTTCGCACAAGTAATTTTTTAATAGTTGAAATATAAATGCTATGTAAAATAATTCATTTTTTATAATTTAATCTATTACTATAGATGCTATATATTATATGTCCTAAAACTAAAATAAAATAAAAAACTCTTTCAAAAATACTCAAGTTAAGCTTATAATTGAAATGATATAGTAGTAATGTTAGTGTTAAACTATTTTCTAAATAAATTTATTCCAAGTTTAGGTTCTATTCATAGCCCTCTTCAAGATGTACTAATAAATATTTTGAGTACAATTAGGTTGATGTGTGTATGTCAAATTGCTAGGTTATCCTTATGTCAATAATTTCGTACATGTAATTTGTTTTAATAGTTGAAACATATATACTATATAAAAATATTAATTTTTTTGTAATTTAATTCTCAATATATTAAATTTCTAATACACCAGCGTGTCAATTAACTAATAACTATAAAGTAACGCCAACTCATTGTCATATTCTTGGATTAAAAATGTTGGATATCAGTAAGGTAAAAATACACCTAGAGGGGTTTCTTTCTTTGAAAACAATGATGAATCTTGATCTTTACTATCCTAATATTGATTCGTAATTTTCAAAAGATTAACATCAATTAACAATTAATCACAGAATACAAATGAACTCAGAAAGCAAGTAAAGACAGAAACATAAGAAGATAGGGAAAGATAAATGTGCTCGAGGATTTTATCCTGGTTCGTTTTGCGGGTCCACTTGCAAACTACATTTAGGCTTCCTGGTTGATCTGGGAGATTTTTCTTCACTATCAGAAATTTTATTCAATTACAATCACACTTTCAATGATCCTAGAAGAAACTTCTTTCTTGAAACCGTTGAGCCACCAAGCTCAGTTTGACCTCTATCTATGCCTACTTGGATACCACACCGTTCACGCAATTTGGCCCTAGCCGAAACTATCGCTCGAATCAAGACTCACTGCCTTGTGAAGACTACCGATTGTCAACTTGTGATGATACCACACGCCGTGAAAATTATCCTCAATTTATAGAAATTTTCCTAGTTACTTTGCACACAAGATTGTGCGGATATAGACTCTAAATTCGGCTCTATAACCCTTAACAGAAGATCTCACAAACAACCCTAAGAACTAGATGTAGAAATCATGCAAGGTCTTTCAACTGAATGAAAAATGTTTGACACAATGGAAAAGGACTTTCTCTCTTTTCTCTCTCCTTTTCTCTCTTGGGAATGTATGCAAGAAAAACTTCAAAGAACCAATAAGATAGCTTTGAAAACTTAAGCAAATGAATCTTGAGTTTTTCTTTCTTTTCTATTCTTTTTCGTTGTTAATTGAAAGTGTGAAAAACTTCTCTTTAAAACTGATTTGTTATGTTTCAAAATAACAAATTTTGTTCATAAGTGACTCAACTGATATTAATCGATTAAATGACAAGTTAATTGATTAACGTGTTTCTTGAAAACAAATTTTCAGTTATTGCTTAATCGATTAATAACTTGCTTAATCGGTTAATAAGAATAAATCCTGGAAGGTTAGCTTCTGTAACTCCATTTAATCGATTATGTATTTCCTTGATCGATTAACAGATTTCACCAGGACTTAATCGATTATCAAATGAGTTAATCAATTAATATTGTGTAAAAAATGGTTTTTCTTAACTATATGGTAAACACCCTATATGATGAATGGACATGCAACATGATTTTAGAAATGATTAAATCCTTTATGCACAAAACCATGTATGCTTAATGCAAATGCATGAAACTTACTTATCATGTAGATGTTATGTCTCATCCTATATGATTTTCATTTTAGAAATTTTGTGAGACAATTCCATCTTGGGTTTACCTAACCTAAAACTCAATACTAGGCAAGCATCTTAGGACTATAGAATATAAAAAGCAACCCTAAGTTCTATGACGTTGACCTTGAGTTTTTGGTATGTTGTTTTTTGAGTTGTCCAAGTTTTCAAGCTTCCATATAAGAACTTGTCTTCATCAAAACTTAGTAGATTGGTTATAATGACATCCTTTGACTATTTGCCATTTCAAAAAACTTATGCATATAATTTACATAAATATATATATATAAACACCTTTTTATAAATCTAATATTTTTTGGTACATATATACAAACATTTCAATCATATCAACTTTTTAGTAGTACATATTTTTGAAAAATTAATTCAGGAACATTTTTTAATGTTATAATAAAACATCTGACAATGATTTATGACAACTCGTATAATTTATCAACTGTATTTTTTCATCAGATGTCAATAATATTACAAGGCATCATGGAACTCATAACAATGAAAAAGGCCCAAGTCATCGTCATACCCCAAAATTAACAATGATCAATATAATGTTACTAAATCAAATTTTATTTGTATAAGTTTTTACATGTGTTTATGTCAACCTAAATTTGTTCTTAATTTTTTTTTTGTAGGTAATAACTTTGGTCCAACAATATATCATGAGAGTCACACCAATGAGGCAAGACCAAGTCATCTACCAACCCCTAAAACTATTATTAGTTTGTATTTGAAAATTTACATGTAATTACTTAAAATTATTTCTCATTTCAAAGTTTTGAGTAACTTCCATTTTCTCCACTCATAAAGCTTTTTTTAAATTTTCCATTCCTCTCAAAATCATATAATTATGGCATAACTCTATCATTAGATATCCATATAGTGGACCAAGTTGTCATAAAAGTCATGACTGAAGGAAGATGAAGTCATCAACATAACCCTGAAATATGTATTGGTTTGTACAATAATAATACATCATTATATATACCATTCATCTTTTTCGCTTTAAGTCATTTATAAAATCATTTAAAAAATATAAAGTTTTAAGTCTTACATATTTTTTAAATTATTGATTTAGGTTATAACTTTGGTGCAATAGAGATCATCTCCTCTTCATACCCATGTACCTAGTGAACATTCGTATAAAAAATTAATTAAAATTATTTCTTCTCCCAAACTATGGACGATAACTTCCATGAACACCATCCATGAAAAATGTATTAATACTTTAGTCTTTATCTGAAAACATACATGTTGGGTTTATTCGAGTTTGAAGTCCCACATTGGATATGCGAGAAGGAGGGAAAGAGTTTATAAGTAAAAAAGGCACATGGAACTAATGTCTTAAGGTTTTGGTTCAAGACGTGATGTCTCACATGTGGCTCTCCACTCTTCCCATCCTTTGGTAATAATGGAACTCCCTGGTGGTTGGAGGCTCCTCATTCGCAGTCTAGTCCAACAATACACGTGGTCAATTTTCATCAACAACGTTCCATGTTCCCCCTGAATAGGGTACAATTAGGAGATACACCTTCCAATCAAGATATAATAGTGCTGCAAACTTCCGAGATAACGGGAGAATGATTGCATCCCATTTACCCACTTCACTTAATTGTTGATTCTTCAAATGAAGGAAGGCATTTCAAACAACATATTAGAAGTTACAATCATATCTTTGCATTTACTTCAGTTAGTGTTCATCTTGATAACATCTTAGCCACAATTGTGTTGAGTACCAACAAGATAAAACACACCTCGAGGGGAGAGATGAATATGTATAGTGGATCACTAGTCCCGCTTTTCTGATAAATGTGTAAAACTGAAACCCACTATTGTTAATCGATTATGAGTCTTGTTAATCGCTTATTCTAAGCATTATGTAATCGATTATTAATAGTCTTAATCAATTTTCCTGAATCTTATTATTCTAGAAAATTTGATTTCTTGCAGTACAATCAAAGTGATTATCAATCTTTATGATCCTAATTTGATTATTGAATTTATCACAGATTATGAGCAATAAGTACAAATCACATAAATCAAAAACTCAAAGAATCATAAAAACCAAAAAGTAAAAGAGATAGGGAAAAGAAGAATGCTCAAGGATTCTTATCCTGGTTCGTTTACGGGTCCACTTGCAAACTACATCCAAGTCTCCCCTTCTGATCTCGAGAGATTTTCTTCAATATGGAAATTAATTGTTCTTACAACCATACTTCCAAGACAAGCAACAAGAACTCCCTTCTCGGATTCATTGCACCTTAACTCAGCTTGACCCCTCCACTCGCCTACTCGAATACCAACACCTTTCGCGATTCTGAGCCCAACCTCTTTCTCGCTCTATCCAAGATTCATTGCTCTTCTGAAGATACCAAAACATCTCTTTTTCCGGTGATACCAGCACACCAAGAGAATAACTCCTTGATTGACTATTTTTGCTAAGTTATGATGCACACTTAATGTGCTAATGTAACCTTGAAGCTCAGCTCTGAACCTTATGCAGAACCCTCACAAGAAGCCTAAACTAGATGTGATGAAAATGCAATGGCTTATGAAAATGTATGAAAGTAATGCACTCTTTTGAAAAGATTTTCTACTCTTTTCTCTCAATGATTTCAAAGAAATTTTGCAAGAATTCACTCTATGCTTTTGTTCAGAGAATAAGCTAGATGATATGAAATTTCTAAATGCAGATTGTTGGATTCTCTTGTTTCTTTTTTTTTTATTTTGTGATTATGCACATGGATTGAAAATACATCTTTTATACAAAACTGATTTTAACTGTCATTAATCGATTAACTCTCAACTTAATCGATTAATGCGTTATGAAAATACTAGTTTTTTGTTATGTCTTAATTGATTAAGAACTTCTTTAATCGATTAACGAACCAGAAATCCTAAGAACTTAGTTATTGTAACTTCCTTTAATTGATTACTTCTTTCCATAATCGATTAACGGATTCCCACTTGACTTAATTGATTATTAACTATTATAATCGATTAATATAGTTGAAAGTATGTTTCTTTGATGCATGATAAACTTTCTATATGATGTATGAATATGTAATGCATGATTTTGAAATAGATAACACTTTTATGCACATAAACCATGTATTCTCAAAGCTTATGCATGATTCTACTTATCATATCTGTTAGGATGTTACGTCTCATTTTATATAGGTTCATTTTAAGCTCTTGTGAGACTTCCACCATTGGTTTACCTAACCTAGACTCAAACTAAGCAACCATCTTAGGACTTCTAGAATATAAAAATAATCCTAAGTCTATGATGCTGACCTTGAGTCTTCGACATGTTGTTTGTTGCGATGTCCATGTCTTCAAGCTTCCATTAAGTCCCTGTCTTCATAAAAACCATATAGGTCAATCATATTTGCAATCTTTGACTATTTTCAATGTCAATCTCCCCTTTTTTGCTGATGAAAAACTCTTAAACAATCAATTGTTTGATTAGCTTAATGAAGGTCAGCAGGTGTTTGCAACGGTAGGATCAGAATGCGCTGCTCCCCCTCACTTTGTTCTCCCCCTCAATCCATGTATGAGGTGATATAGGGTAGCACTTAAAATTTGAATGTGAAAGCTAAACACAAACTGGATAAACACTCAAAAAACATTTTCTCCCCCTTTTAGCATGATAAAAAAGAAGTGACATTATATGATAATTACATCCAAAAGTAAGGAAAGATTTCAAAAACTTTATCGGTCTTAATCGATTAATTATCAAACATAATCAATTAAGAATTTTTATAGAAAATTGGAAAAGTGCATAGTTGTCGCATTTAATCGATTATCAACAGGTGTTAATCATTAAATAGCTAATTAACAGAATTATGGCAGAATCAATTTGCAGGATATGCACATTGTGTAAGATACAAGTAAGCATGGAATGATTAATGATACTAAATATAACACAAATATAGAATGTTAATCATTCAACATAAGGTACACATGATAGACATAATCAAAGTTAAAGCAAAAGTTCTAATATAACCGAATTAACAACAAAAAATACGAGAAATACGAGTACTGCATAGTACTTAATAGGTGCAACCAAAATACAACATAATCCATCAAAATACATTTCGAAAGACACACACCCTAGAGTCTATACATTCCTATCTAAATTAATCCTGAGGTGGTGGTGGTGGTAGTGATAAATATCCATGAGTGGTGCACATAATGAATAGAATACGACCAACGTCCATGGTAGTCCTCTCCCACTGCAACTAGAACTCAACCATCATTGAGTCCTTAAATGACTGAAAATGTCCATCAATGTGTGCATTAAGGCGTTGTTCCATAGCATCCAAGTGCGCTAACCCAAATGATGGTTCCAGAGGCACATCAATAGCCTCAACTTGTGGTTGTTCAAGGTTCAGCTCACTAGGATTTGTAGGCTCTTCTTCATCGGATGAATCTCTATTCACATGGGTATTATGATCTTCTTGATACATCCAGGTATTTCTAAACTTGTAAATACACATCTTGTGAATCAGATTATCACCTAGTAGGTGCTATCGGGAGTTATTAACAATATCGTCCATATCCGACATGTCGATTTCGAAATGATCGATAACACGAGAGATAAAAATCCTATAAGCAAGTAGCCTAGAAGAAGATGAGGCTATACCACTCATGACCTTCATGATTTTAGAAGGCCAATTAACCGTAATTGCTTCTCTTATCGCAAACATCAGCCTAAGATCGTTAATAGTCGGTTGCACATGTTTTGTATTGCGCTGAACCATAATATATGATTTTCTGCATTTTTTTTCAAACTCATCTTCTTCCTCTTTCTCTCTCACTCGTGTAACACCCCTCAAATATCTAAAATCTTCATTTTTCATCCCTTTTGAGTGATTTTTGTGTCCATTCATATCACATTTTCAATTCTAAATACTTATATACCATCATTTTCGTGATTAGTGGACCAAATAAAAAAAAACCAAATCTCCCAAACCGAAAAACCTAAAACCTTGAAAAACTCAATCCATAGCATCTTCTTCAAGAACAAAGAAGCAACGCACTAACATGACTCAAAAGAAGCATGGGACTATATCCTTGGAGTCCAACCCTCTAGATTTAGCAAGACTTCTCTCAAAAGATGAACAAAACAAAGTCTTCGAAGAGCACTT
The DNA here is from genome assembly GCF_001865875.1 of Lupinus angustifolius. NCBI lineage: Eukaryota > Viridiplantae > Streptophyta > Magnoliopsida > Fabales > Fabaceae > Lupinus > Lupinus angustifolius. Next base: position 31,361 of record NW_017719150.1, read on the forward strand.
CCATGGACGAACCATATTTACTCCAAAATACGATAATGTCGGGAACTTGGAGTTTGAAGATTTTCTTTTCCCTTATCTTTTACGACAACAAAACCTTTTTGATTTTTGCTGTGAATCAAATGATATTTATCCTGAACTTGTTAGAGTATTTTACTACACCTTGAACTTCCGGAAAAACCATCTTACTTCCTATGTGAAAGGAAAAGATATAGTTTAGGATTTGAAAACTTTTAGTTCATTGTGCTGTAACATACCCACTCAAGGTAGCACCACTAGTTTCGACCTTGTTTGTGAACGGGATAACTATGATCGAAAGTATTTTTAATATTCTCTATAGAGAATTTCAAAAGGGGAAATAGATATGCATAAGCAATAGGGCTTTGGTGAGACTGTTAAGAATAGAGATATCCTATCTGCTGGACATCTTAAACTTGAGGACCATTTGCTTCATTATTTTCTAAGTTGTGTCATTTTGCCGAAATTTTCAAACCATTCTCAAATAAGTGACATAGAACTTCAATTGATGTATGAAATGAAGTATAACATCAAAATCAATTGCGCTCAAATGATAATGAGACAAATGTGGACTGTTCCAGGAACTCAAACCCCCTTGCCCTATGCAATCTTCATAACCAAAATTATTGAACATTTCGGTGTTTCTACTACTGGTGAAACCAAGGTCTTTCTAAATCTTTGTGAAAGCCATATTGATGTGAACATCATCCATAAAATGGGCTTCTCTTTCAATCCTAATGACCGCACCTATAAGCATAGAACAGATAGACCGACTGCTCTTGTTGATCAATGAGAACATGCTCCTCCTAATCTTCTTGAACCTCAACCTTCTGAGTTTCATGCTCAATCTTCCTCATATGTTGCCATGCCTTCAAATCAGATGATTATGGATGAGTTTCTTTCTGTTCGAGGCTATATCACTAACCGGATGGATGCTCTTGATGCTCAAAATCAACAAATCCAGTTTGAACTTCATCGTCTCTTTTCTAAGATGAGTAGCATGGACAGTTATGAAGACAACTATGAGCCTGAGTCTTAGACTATCTTTATTGTTAGGATTTTATGGTTGTAATGATTTCCTGGCTTTGGACAATTTGCTTTTATTTTGTTGTTTTTGTTATGGTTTAAACAATGTTTTATATATATATATATATATATATAGTGCTGGAAACTCTTGACTTTTCTACTTTTTGATGAAGTCAAAAGGGGGAGAAAAGTTAGGAGAAGTGTATTTTCTATCAAATTTCTTTCAGGCACATAACTCCAAATGAAAGGGGGAGCATACTCAAGTCATCATAACATATCTCAAAGTATGTTGCTCTCAGAAAACTACACTGTTAAAGAAGATATTGGTTTGTCGTCATAAAAAAGGGGGAGATTGCAAAGAAGATCTTTGCTCCTGACCTTGACACGGTTTTGATGAAGACACCAACATCACCAAAAAGAAGAAAAGGAAGAATACTTATGAAGACAAAGAAGACAAAGCTTCAAGACAAATTAGTCAAAGTCTAAATAGGTACTTCTATCTTATAATCTCTAATATAAAATAGTAGTAATGCTCAAACTATTTTTTAATAAAATTGAAATACTTCAAGTATAAACAAAACAATTTTCATAAATAGTGTGCAATAGGTTAGTGTATCTAAGTAACATGTTAAATAAGTGACAAAACCAATTATCCAACAAAAACTGTGCAGGGTAATCGATTACCCAAATTTTTTAATCGATTACTCTAATTAAAATTTAATTTCCAGATGGACAACATATTTGAGTAACCGATTACTCAACTCTATAATCGATTATTGAGAGTTGTTGCACCAATTTTAAGATTTCAAAATGAAGGGTTTTCATCCTAAACGAAATGGTTTCATTCCAATCAATTCCTACCCTTTCAAAGAGGTGTTATGGCTGGTTGGAAAGCCTATTTAAAGGCATTGAAACTTACAATCAAATACGAACTCTTACACAAACTTTCCAACATAATTCTGAAAATTCTTTGAAATATTTTTCTGCACTTTTGCAACTTGTTCTTAAACTTTCAAAGTGAGTTTTCTGAGTTACTTGAAGTAAGGTGTTTCAAAGTTTTACAAACATATAAGAACATTATTACTTAGTATACAAAGAGTTATCGGATTGCAAGTGAGATTACATTCAAAACTTGTACAGGCAATCCTGCCATTGTTGTAAATTCTTCATTGACATTTCAGAAATCTTTCTTTCACAAGGGTGTCATAAGAAAAGGGATGAAGTCACTTGACAATGTGTTTTTTAAGAGTGACATAAGTATTTAGTGAAGAAATCTCTTGTGTTTTTTAAGAGGTACATAGAGGTCTCGGGGTGAGATATTATAATTACTACTCATAATATTTAGTGAAGAAATCTCTTGTGCTGCAAGAGTACTAGACGTAGCATGCGGTTGACAAGAAGGTGAACCAATATAAAATCTCGGTGTACTCTCTTCTCCTTCATCCCTTGAATTTTTACTCGTTAATTTTCTGCATAATTTCTCTGCTGCACTTAACTCTTGATTTTGCAAAAAAAGTGGCCATAATTTTAAGTCAACTAATTCATCCCCTCTCTTAGTTGCAATCTTAGTCTTACATTTGCTTCTTTACGTTTGTTCATCTCGAATTTTCATAGAAGCTCCTTACAATATTTTGTTTGGTGAACGAGTATCCTGCTGCTCATCTCCTTTACTTGTAATCCTTTATCACATAGTTGACTGATACTCAGAAGGTTCTACTCTAACCCTTCTACATATAACATGTTCTTGATAATGGCTTGTGAAGCATTGCCGATCCTTCCGACGTCAAGTATCCATCCTCAATTATTGTCTCCGTATGTGACATAGCCTTTATCTTTGAGTGATAGATCAAGAAACTTTGATTGATCACTCATCATATGCCTCGAACATCTACTGTCCAGATACCAATGTTGTCCTTATGTTCAAACGCATACCTACAAAACAAGTTACTTGGCTTGTTTAGGTACCCAATTTACACAAGGGCTCTTCTTGTTAGTAACCAAGGGATCTAGTCCCTTTTGCACCCATACATATCTGCTACTTGGTACACCATATTTTCTAATATAGAAAGATATTGATATATGATCATATGTACCACAGTAAAAGCAAGTAGGCATGTTATGATTATACTTATTATGCACGTGAGCTACTTTTTTTCTATAGGGTTTTCTTTTATTTGAAGGTTTGTAACCTAGACTTGCATGGTTACCGACATTTCTAGAAACTGCAAGTAAATTGTTTAGGTTTTGACTATTATATATGAACTTAGCTAATTACTCTTTCAAAACAAAATTTTCAGCTCTTAAAGTATCACATTTTTCACATATAGACATCTTAATTAATTTAGTAGAGAAAATACATGAGGCACATGAGTAGATAAGGTCTAGAGTCTCATTTTCGAGTTTTAGTTCATTTAGTTCTTCTTGCATTTTAACAATTTTCTTTTTATGCAATAAGATGACTCTTTTCCTTTCTATATTGATTTTAGCCAATTTCTTCAATTCCTCATTCAATTCGACAAAAGAACTATAAATTTCATCATATGTAGGAGACTCTTCAGAACATGAAGAAGTATTAGAATATTGTACCTCGTTAGGCCAATTTCTTTTATTCCTTATGCAAGCTTCCTGAGTATTTACCATGAGACACAACTTTCCAGTCTCCTCCTATTCGGGTCCTATACTATATATGCTTTCTTGGACTAGAATTCTCGGAGATTTCTCTTATCATTCTCAACTTTCTTGAGGTAGCTCGGGCATTGATAGCACATATGTCCAAGTTTGCCACACTCATGGCAAGTTAGGCAATCTTTGGGAGCCTTACCCTTTCTAGTTGAGTCTTTCACCTCTTTCTTCTGAAACCGTTTGAAGGCTCCTTTCTTCTTGAGAAATTTACCGAATTTTCGTACAATGAGTGTCAAGGTTTCATCATCAGGATCAGAATCAGAATCTTCGTCATCTCTTTCTTCTTGTTCTTGTGACGTTGTAGCTTTGAGAGAGATTCCCTTCTTCTTTCTGTATGTTTCCTCGTGTAAGGTTAAGCGTCGTAACTCCATTTCATGCTCCTAAAGTTTGCTAAAAAGTGTTGCTAGAGGCATTGAATCATGATCCTTCGATTCCATGATTGTCGTGAACTTAGGCTGCCAGTTCCTGTGAAGGCATCTCAAAAATTTATTTGTTACTTCACCTTGAGCAAAACGTTTATCCACAGAAACTAAATGATTAACTATATGAGTAAATATTTTCTGCATTTCACTAATAGATTCATTTTGAAACATTCGAAACAACTCATATTCATGTGTTAGTGCATGTAGTCTCCTGCGCTTAACTTCGCTTGTGCCTTCGTGTTTAACTTGTAAAGTATCCCATGTTTCTTTCGCGCTAAGAAATTGGGAGACCATAAAGAACTCGTCATATGATAAAGTAGAAGTAATGATGTTCTTAGCCTTAATGTTGCGCTAGACTTTTCGTTTTTCGTCATCGGTCCATAAGCCTGTAGGTTTTTTTTAGGGTCACCGTCCACTAAATGTAGTGGAGTAAAGGGACCATTGACATCGGATTCCCAAATATCTGTGTCAATTGCCTCGATAAAGATTCTCATACGCACTTTCTAGTAAGCATACCCCTCACCGCTGACTATCGGAGGGTGGTTGATGGATGCGCCATCCTCGTCGAAAGGGTTAGTGGAACTCATAGTGAATATCCCTAAGACCAATGAATAAAGCGGTCAAGATAGCACTTTCATACTAGCTGTAATACCACTTGTTGAGTACCAGCAAGATAAAACAGACCTAGAGGGTGAATAGGTGTAGCGGATCACTAGTCCCGCTTTTCCGATCAATGCATAAAACTGAAACCCACTACTATTAATCGATTATGAGTCTTGTTAATCGATTATTCTCAACACTATGTAATCGATTATTAACAGTCTTAATCGATTATCTTGAATCTTGTTATTCTAGAAAATTCAATTTTTTGTTGTACAATCAAAATGATTATCAATCTTTATGACCTAATTTGATAACTGAATTTATCAATCATTATGAAAAATAAGTACAAATCACAAAAATCAAAATTCAAAGAATCATAAAAATCGAAAAGTAAAAGAGATAGGGAAAAGAAGAATGCTCACGGATTTTTATCTTGATTTGTTTGCGGGTCCACTAGCAAACTACACTCAGACCTCCCCTTCTGATCTCAGGAGATTTTTTTCACTATGGAAATTAATTGTTCTTAAAATAACATTTCCAATACAAGCAAAAAGAACTCTCTTCTCGGATCCATTGACCCCTAACTCGGTTAGACCACTCCACTCACCTACTCGGATACCAACATCTTTCGCGATTCTGGACCCATCCGCTTTCTTGTTCTATCCAAGGCACATTGTCCTCGTGAAGATACCAAAATTTCTCTTATTCCTGTGATACCAACACACCAAGAGAATAACATTACCAAAAACTTTAAACTACCAGAATTGAAAACCCAAAACAGAAAAGGACATCAAAAGAAGAAAAAATATCACAATGATTAAATGGAAATAATGGAAATGAAAGAAATGGGTGAAGGTGATGATTGTAGGGGCAACAACTAAGGAAAGATGATAACCTAAGGTCGGATAACAAGGGTATTAGAACCTAAGTGAGTACTCTCATAGTTGAGCGTGAGTTGGCCATGTCCAGTTCGGTAAGTTACAATATAAAGGCAACTGCAATCATATAAAAATAAAACCCCATTATTTTTTAAATAAAACCTACCATTATTACAGAACAGGATTATTAAACAGGCAAATTTCACAGTGATTAAAACACAACATATATACTTCAGATATTTTTATGCACAAATATTAAGTATATGGCAGTAAGCAAATATCCAACTTTTGAATTACAGATTCAATTTATCAAGGCAAGAAACATAAAGAAGATAAAGAGAGAAAGAACAGTGCAAAAAGGATTTTTATCCTGGTTCATTTGCGGTCCACTGCAAACTACATCCAGGCCTCCCCTTCTGGATCAGGGAGATTTTCTTGCTTCACAATATTGAATTAAGGATACAAATACCAATTCAATTACAAGCACACATGATGCTCCCTTCTTGAAATCTAGGATCTCTAAAACTTGGTTTGACACTACCCTTCGCCGTAAAAATGCCAATTTTAAAAGTTTTGGCCTAGGTAATCGATTAATTGATTTACTTAATCGATTAAATGCATCAGTTTCAGCGTTTTTGATGTTTTAAAAAGCATGCATGGATTTCAAGGAATCATAGGATAGGAAGGTATACTAAGCACAATAATGCTTAAAATATTACAAGATAAAGCCTCAAAGATTAACCGTTTTTCTAATCACTTAAGCCATCAATATAAGAATGAGTTAATCAATATCAGTATACAAATGATTTCTTTCTATCAAAATCTAATGCATGATCATGTAAACAATATAAGAATGGATATGAAATTATGCAAATACATAAAGCATATTACAGCAAAAACAGCATAATCTCTCTTCTCACACATTCAACTCTCTTGCAAAAACACAGTAAAATACGTATGCAAAATTCTCTCTAAACAGTCCTATACAATAGAATGCAATGTTGAGTGATGCCTTGTATTTATAGCATGGAGAATAAGTGGTTTCATTCGTTGCAAAAACAGTTAAACAGTTAAGTAGTTAAAACAACAAAAACAGATTTCAGTTACAACACATAACAGACTAGTTAATCGATTAAGACTTCCATTAAATCAATTAACGGGACAAAAGAATGACATAGAAATCAGTTACAACAGAAAACACATATTCAACAGAAAAACAGTTAGGTTAATCGAATAAGTTACCACGTTAATCGATTAACTGGAACATTTATGCATATGTTTCAAATGGTAAACTTCTCATATGTTATGCACAATAAACATACATGCTTTACCAATTATATTATGCCTAATATGCACATATAACATGTATGATAGATGCATGAACATACAATTAACTAGATGATGTATCTCATGAATATGATAGTTCAATTAAGATGGCTTAAGAGACTAGCATATAGGTTTACCTAACCTATACACACTTACTACGGCACACATTCCAGACTACTTAGATTATAGACTCAAGTTATATCCTCGTTTAGACATGACCAAATGAGCATAAGGCCTATTGATTGTTGAGCCATCTTCAAGCTTTGTTAAAACCTTGTCTTCATCAAAACATAGGCAAAGACATGCTAGTGTTATTCTTGACACTTTGCATTTTCAAACTAGGGGTGTCTAATTCGTCATTTTTTAAAGTACATCACCACCCTTGGCCTCAAATTCTCTCCCCTTCGGTTCACTTCAATATCCACAACTTGATGATGAATTTCTTTCCCATCCCCTTTGGTTCTTTCAATAGTCATTGGACCTCCTAGGCCTTGTAGTTTTTAGTAGCACTTGTCCTTGTTCATGCCCGCATCTTACTCTCGATATTGAAGTGGATTTGATCTCAAATCTGAGACTTCACCACCTGCTTCAAAAAGAGATAAATCACTAACAATAAAGTGGTACTCAAAATATACACACTAGGAAGGTGTATCTAGTAGACATTGTCATTGATCAACTCCAACACTTGGAAAGGACCATCCCCTAGTAGCTACAACTTTCAATTCATCTGGATGTTAGTTGTAGTATCACCACTCAGAAATTCATTCTATAGAAATCCAAGAGGCTTTCGCTCTCGGTCACTATTAGAAATCTCTTATTAGGAAATACACTCTTGGATTTAGGGACCAATATCAATTTGATGTTCTTTTCTATGTTGATAAAATAGAATGTCGTTGTCAATTAATTAAATATCCACATTGTGTGGTTTGAGATAAATATTATCACACACCTAGTTCTGTTTCCTTTAAACTATTCATTTGGTCCTATATATACTATGATTTTCATTATATTAGACATCAGTGTAGGCACTGCTACTGATATTACGGTTCTACAACAAGTATGGACCAAAATGTCCTTCTTAGGAACATATATTGTTTCTTCCCCAAATATCTTATTATTTCTGTTGGTTATGTAGCAAACAAAAGTGTAGAGAGAAAATGTGTTATGTAGAAGGTATTATCTTATTAATCAACAAGACACATAATTTATACACCATGGAAAAGAAAACTGATGCAGAAAAATAAATTCCTACATGAGTAGCATAATGAGTCACATAAGTGCTCTAACATTATTGGTGAAATATTTCTAACAGCCATATTGACTCGTCATTTCCTTATGCATACTCCTTATTGCCTAATGAATACTCCTCCTTATTGCCTAATGAATACTCCTCCTTATTTCCTAATGAATGGTCCTCCTTATTGCCTAATGAATATTCCTAACAAATTCCTAGTCATATTAATCAACACTTTTCCTTGACTCATGAGCTGTAAATTTCAAGCTTTTGTCATATACTAATTCTCAGAACTGTCAAGATTAAACTTGGTTATGTAATTCCATTTGACTCCTATACCCTTCTTGTCTTTAGGCATCTCTACCAACTCACATGTCTCGTTTTTTGCAATCACCATGAGCTCCTCCTTCATTACATCTATCAATTTTTGGTCAATTGCAGCTTCTTCATATTCGGCAACATATGATGATGTATTCATAGGTCCTCCAACATTTGTGTGTATCATTTGCAGCTTCTATGTAGCCTTCCATGTCTTTTTTTTGCGGAAAAAGAAGTCTTGTTTGCTTCTCATATCAGTAGGCAATGCGTGTAGGAAACTTTGTTTCTGTGCCTTCCTTGTGTACTGCAACTTGCTTATCTTTAATCAAATCCAAGACAAAACTTTTTCATTTCATTTGAACTTTGAACACCTCTTTTTCCTTCCTTGATTCCTCTATATCCTGCTCGGGAAGCTCCATATGGATACTAAGGCTTAGATGCCTTCTTCCGGTTTTCATGACTAACTTTCTACAAAAACAAACAACATTAACATCAACAATTATATTTATATGTATATACAAAAGCATATATAAGAATAAAGTCATTACAAAAAAGATGATTTTACCAAAAAAGACTCGTCTTATGTGCGTATAGTGACAAAAGTCTTCCAATCCTCATCTTCAATGACATTTGCATATTTCTTGGGAGGTTTGAGGTTGACATTGCCATCAGCATCTCTCATACATTTTCCCAATTCTGAATTTTCGTAGAGACTTTCTAGTAGATTTAATGATATAAACCTTATGATCCTCACCAATATCAAAAGTTGACTGAAATTAAAACACATAAATACATATAAATTGCATTAAAACACATAAATTGCATGAAAATACATATACATTATATTGCATGCAAACACATGCATATACGCACATTGCATTCAAACACATATACATACATTGCATGTAAACACAAAAACACAAGTCATGGAATCTAATAATCGATTTGGTATTTTAATAGTCGATAATTCAGAGTTCTAGTAGCTAACAATTTTGATATTTTGGCATCTATAGTTGATTATCAAAAGTAATAATCGATTATGTCCATCAAATATCTTCTTTTTAGCTAGTCGATAATCGATTAACAGTTTAGATAATCGATCACATCAAACATAAAATAGTTTTGTATAAACTATTTTTCTTCTCATTGGTTCAAAAAATTTAGTTTTCAAAATTTAATATTTTCTAAGAATTCTCTAAGCGAAATCTTCTATTATTTGAGTTAATGTCTCTTTGAAACTCAAGAGAGAAAAGAGATTGAATTTTCATATTCTTTTTTGTAAGAGTGCATATTCATGAAACCTTGCATTAATCTTCATTAGAATCTAAGGTTCTTTTGAGATTTTTGTCATTAGATTTAGTTATGAGTTTAGTGATGTATTAGCACATTCAAGGTGCAAATTACTCGGATTTACTTTTCTTTAGCCAAATGAATTGAGATTCTCAGGGGTGTTGAGAATTAGAAGTAGAATCTAGTTGAGGTTAGATTTTTTATCTTCACACTTTACAAAGGTCTTGGTTGGGAGTGATCAGCGGATGGGGCTATACTATGAGTACGTCTTGAGTATCCAAAAGAAAAGGTTGGAAGTCAAACCGACGTGAGAGACTCTAGGGCCAAGAAAGGAGAGTTTGTAGAGTTATAAGAAGTGTGTTTGTAAAATACATTTGAATCCATAGTGAATAAAATCTCTCGAGATCAGAAGGGGAGGTCTGGATGTAGTTTACAGGTGGACCTATAAATGAACCAGGATAAAATTCTTTGGCGCACTCTTTTATCCTTTATCTCTTTAAAATTTAGTTTTTACATATTTCTTTCTTGATTCTTTATGTTGCTTAATTGTTGATTTGTCATTTGATATATTGTCATTAAGTAATCGAATCTGTAAATATTATTTTTGGTAAAAATGTATGTTGCAAGAAACTGCATCATTCAAGATTTCAAGAATCAGAATAATTGATTACTGTATGTTAATAATTTATTACTCTGTGTGAAAATCAGTTATCTTGGACTGAGTTTGTGATATCGCGATTAACCGGAAAAGCGGCTTTAGTTAACTTCTACACCTATTCACTCCCTCTAAGTGTGTTTTACTTTGTTTACCCAACAACGTTAGTGGTTCATGCATAATCAACTAAGTCATTTCAGAAAATTATTAATCGACTAAAACTTTATTTAATCGATTAAGTCTTTGTAAATGGGAAACTCGTTAATCGATTAAGGACATGGTTAATCAATTAAGTCAGTTTTTGTTTTGGAATTTTGGACATTTTAAAGAAACTTTCAATGATTAAGTAGATATTTCATAGATTATCCTCAACAGAATAGTTCGGAACCGAATGGTATTTTACCATCCTTTCCCGTGGGCAAAGCACGAACAAGAAATTTTACACTTATAGACACTTGATTCAAAATCGATACACGTTTTCAAGAAGTGATTTCTGAAAAGAGGAAAATCTTTCATGTGCAAAAGAGAGAATTTTTTAGTATCTTTGAAAACAGTTTATTTTCATATCTTGAGAACTTTTCAAAGATTTCCGTTTGTGAATCTTATCCATTCATTTTCATCTTTGTGTATGACATTCATCAAAGGGTTGTGTTATGAATTGTTAGTGTATGTTTTAGCACATTGATGATGCATTAGAAACTTGTACACACCTTTTACAGTCGATTTGTAAATTTGTCTCTTTGAGAGTGTGAGATATCACCTAGGAGGAAGAGAGAAATTTACGAGAAATCCTAGGTTGTGGTCAAGGTCCAAGAAGATATCTCATTAGGATACTTAGTTAGAAGTGGTGAGGAGCCATTAGAAGCTAGGTCCAAGAGAAATCTTTGTGAAGAACTGTTTTGTAACAAACATTTGATTTCTTCTAGTGAAGAAAATCTCTCAAGATCAGAAGGGGAGTTTGGATGTAGATTGCATGTGGATTAGCAATCGAACCATTCTCAGATTACATTTATATCAATTAAGTCTTCATATAATTGATTAAGTTCGGCTTTGTGTTAATTGATTAAATCTTCATTTAATCGATTAAAACCAGTAGTTTTTTATAATATCTCTTATATTTTGGACTGAGTTTAATTTCATTATGAACCACATATTCACCCCCTCTAGGTGAAGATAGAGCCCTTATTAACCAACAACTACCGTATTTAATAAGGTCAAATCAAGAATCCAACATCAAATGATTTTTATAGTTGGTCTTAAATGTTGAAAGCTATAAATAGTTAAAACCATTAAATACTTCACTCAAGAGTTATTGATAGAAAATCAGTAAAAGCTTGAGAATGGGAGACATAAGCTTTGAATACTCAGTAATCATTCAAAGGAATTTATCCATAATTCTGAGCTTACATTTATATCCACTAGTCTGATATAAAAAGAAGCCTTAATTGATTAACTAGTCTGTTATGTGTTATAACTGAAATTTGTTTTAACTGTTTAACTGTTTTTGCAACGAATATAACCGCCTATTTTCTATGCTATAAATACAAGGCATTATTCAGAAACCCATAACATTTCATTCTATTGTATAGGGTTGTTTAGAGAGCATTTTGCATATGTGTTTTACTGTATTTTGCAAGAGAGTTACATGCGTGAGAATAGAGATTATGCTAGCTTAAACTGTTGTTATGTGCTTACTGTTTTTGCATAATTTTGTATCCATTCTTATCTTGCTCACATGCTCATGCATTAGATTTTGTTAGAGAGAAATCATTTGTATACAATTATCTGTATACTGATATTGATTAACTCATTTGAATCTTGATGGCTTAAGTGGTTAGTAAAAGGGTTAATCTTTGAGTCTTTATCTTGTCATATTTTAAGCATTATTGTGCTTAGTATACCTTGTTGTTTAACGTGTTTTTGTGTAGTCTAGATTTGTCTCTTGGTTTGAGATCACCATAGAGATTGAGGTTCTTCACCAAGGCTAGGAGGTCTTGATTTGAGGATAAGAATCTTGGCTGGGGCTAGTTCGCGAGAAAGGTTTTCTCAAGAGGCGAAGGGTAGAGTCAAACTAAGGATTTAGAGATCCTATATTTCAAGAAGGGAGCGTCCTATGTGCTTGTAATTGAATTGGTATTTGTATCCATTTTTCAATATTGTGAAGAAAGAAAATCTCCCTGATGCAGAATGGGAGGCCTAGATGTAGTTTGCAGTGGACCACAAACGAACCAGGATAAAAATTCTTTTTGCACTATTCTTTCTCTCTTTATCTTCTTTATGTTTCTTGTCATTATAAATTGAATCTGTAATTGAAAAAATGAATATTTGTTTACTGCCATATACTTAATAATTGTGCGTAAAAATATATGTATTATATTTGTTCAATTTTATTTTAATTACTATGCAATTTGTCTGTCTGATCATTCTGTTATGTGCAATAGTTAATTAATTAAACCCTGTTGTTAATCGATTAACTAGACTGTTTTCCAACAGTTGGGTTTTGGTTCAAGAAGCAATGATTGTTAACCACTACACCTATTCAACCCCCCCCCCTCTAGGTGTTCCTATACCATTGATACCTAACAAGTGGTATCAGAGCTAGTACGACGTGCTAGCTCAACCGCATTCGCGGGGAATTAAAATGGGTTCCACCAACCCCTTTGGCGGTGATGGCGCATCCATTAACCGCCCTCCCGGAGTCAGTGGCGAGGGTTTCGCCTACTAGAATGTCCGAATGAAAATATTCATTGAGGCTATTGATTCGGATACTTGGGAATCCGTAATCAGTGGCCCCTTCATCCCACTTCACTTAGTGGATGGAGAACCGAAAGAAAATCCAAAAAGCTTATGAACCAATGAGGCGCGCAAGAAGGTCCAGTTCAACCTTCGCGCCAAGAACATCATTACATAGACCCTATCCTACGATGAATTCTTTCGGGTGTCCCAATGTCAAAGTGCCAAGGACATGTGGGACAATTTACAAGTGACTCACGAAGGCACTAGTGAAGTCAAGTGCGCCCGGCTAAATGCGCTAACTTATGAATACGAATTATTTCGTATGTTACCGAGTGAATCAATCAGCGATATGCAAAAATGATTCACTCACATTATTAACCATCTTATCGCTTTAGATAAGATGTTCACCAAAGGAGAGTTCACTAATAAAGTCTTACGCTGTCTTCACAGGAGATGGCAACCTAAAGTAACAACAATCATGGAGTCCAAGGATCTAGACTCCATGCTTTGGCAACACTCTTTGGAAAGCTTCAGGGGCATGAGATGGAGCTTGGGCGTTTAACAATGCATGAGGAGTCCGATCGCAAAAAGAAGGGAATCTCTCTCAAAGCTTCAACATCACAACCCATTGAAGAGATAGATAATGAAGACTTTGATTCAGACATTGACGAGGAAACGCTAAACCTCCTAGTACGAAAATTTGGAAATTTCTTGAAGAAGAAAGGAGGACTTAGACGATTCCAAAAGAAAGAAGCACGTGAATTAACAAAGAAAGGCAAGACAAAAGAGCGCTTCACTTGCCATGAATGTGGTAAGGCAGAACACATGAAGTATTAGTGTCCCACTTACCTGAAAAGAGTTGATTCAGAGAAGAACAATCCCCGGGACTTCAAGTCAAAGAAAGCATACATCGTCTGGGATGTACCGGAGGAAGAAACAACATCAAGCACCTCGGATGAAGAGGAGACCGCGAAGCTGTGCTTAATGACCATAACAGATGAGGCTTGCGGATCAGGTAGCAAGGATACTTCAGATGAGGTATACTCTGACATATCTTCTTCTTCTTCCGACTCTCCCTCATATGAAATATTATATAGTGCTTATGTTGAGATGCATGAAGAACTTAAAAAATTAGCAAAGTAAAGCAACGAGAGAAAAAGAATAATTTTGCTAAACCAACAAAAAATAATTCAACTGCAGAAAGAATTAGATGAATTAAAATTGGAAAGAGAAACATTAGATCTAATTTTTTCCTGCGCTTCATGCGATTGCTCAAACAATAACTTATGTCAAAATACTACTTGTGAGTCTTGCGAGGACTTTAAAAACGAAAATTTTAAACTAAATAAAAAACTCACAAATAGTAAAAACCAATTAGACACTTTGCTTAGCAAAACAAGAAACATCGGTGACCATACTGGATTAGGATATGTTCCCCCATCCCATAAAAATAGACCATATAGGAGACCTCTAACATGTCAATATAGAAATTCAAATAAGAAAAATAGAGTTCCTACCTGCCATTACTGTGGCACTTATGGCCATACTTCTCATTCTTGTTATAACAGGAGATATAGGATACCCAGTGGTGTTTACGCTTGGGTAAGAAAGGGAGATAACTCCCTAGTCACTAACAAAAAAGGACCCAACATAATTTGGGTACCTGAGACTAGCAAGTGATCTATTTTGCAGGTATGTCTTCAAACACACGGACAAAACTGGTATCTTGATAGCGGCTGTTCGAGA
>NW_017719151.1:0-494 GCF_001865875.1 Lupinus angustifolius
CTAGCAGGTGATCTATTTTGCAGGAATGTCTTCGAACACATGGGCAAAACTAGTATCTTGATAGCGGCTATTCGAGACATATGACTGGAGACAAGTCAAAATTCCTAGACTTGTCGTTGAAAGAAAAGGGATTCGTCACCTATGGTGACAACAACAAAGGAAAATTTTGGGCACCGGGAAGATTGGCAACTCAACCCACACAATAATCGAGAACATTCTCTACGTAGAAGGTTTGGAACACAATTTATTGAGTATAAGCCAATTATGCGACAAAGGTAATACTGTGTCTTTTGATTCTGACTGTTGTATCATTCATGATGAATTATCTAATAACGTTAAGTTTGTCGGGCATCGGGTAAATAATATCTATATGGTTAATCTGGTGGATGTCACTTCCCTTTTCTCAAAATGTCTTATTTTAAAGGAAGATGACATATGGCTTTGGCATAGACGCGTCGCTCACATACATGTGAAGCACTTAGAAAAATTATCAA
>NW_017719152.1:0-693 GCF_001865875.1 Lupinus angustifolius
AAGGTCGAAAACCAAATATTGCTCATCTTCATGCTTTCGGTTGCAAATGTTTTATTTTAAATAATGGAAAAAGAATTTTGGGAAATTTTGACTCGAAAGCTGATGAGGGCATAATTGTAGGATATTCATTACATAGCAAGGCATTCCGTGTGTTTAATAAATATACCATGCAAGTAGAAGAGTCTATTCATGTCCATTTTGACGAATCTTCTCCAAAAGATAAGAGAAAGGTCGTTTCTGATGATATTTCAGGTACACTTGAAGAAGTACCATACCAGGACATGGAAGAAATCCAACAAGAAGTGGAGCAAATAGAAGCAGAGCAACATCAGGAAATGCCTATTGCGTGGAAAACTAAAAAGGATCATCCACTCGATAAGATGCTAGGTGATATAACTACGAGAGTGGTAACCTGTAGCTCATTACGAAACTTTTGTAATTTTGTTGCATTCGTGTCTCAAATAGAGCCTAAGACCATCAATGAAGCCATCGAAGATGTACACTGGGGTATAGCTACGCAAGAAGAGCTAAACCAGTTTGAGCGAAACAATGTATAGGACTTGGTCCCCAAACCAAAAGATCATCCCGTTATTAGCACCAGATGGGTCTTCCGTAATAAGCTAGATGAATTTGGCTTAATAATTAGAAATAAGGCTCGCCTAGTGGCCAAAGGCTACAACCAGGAGGAAGGCA